>NC_060245.1:20712195-21012195 GCF_021155785.1 Neodiprion fabricii
AAGGTTCCACCGATTCACTATGGTCCGTCTGCGATCCTCTTAACCCGTAGGACACGGGTTTCCATACCGCGCAGCCTACACCAATGTGCGCCCTGTCCCTTACGCCCCTCACTCCCCCCCTTTCACCGCACGACGTCAATACCCGACGTCGGTGATAGTGTGAGACCGAAGGTAAGAGAGAGAAGGAGAGAGAGAGAGAGAGAGAGAGAGAGCCGAGGATGTCCCGGTGAATCCATTCGCCGAGCATCACTATTGGCTGTTTCACATTTTACAACCCCGTTCGAACCCCAATAAAAGACCCCCCTTATACCCCTGGCGAAATTGTATTATGCTGGAAAATTGTGGCGAGTGAATTTGATTTTTTACCCCCGTCTCGGTTTTTCTTCTGACTCGCGCGTGTGGGTTTCGCTTAGTTTTTACCAACTTTTCTCCGTTTTCGTCTAGTTTTCGTTCAATTTTTGATGGTTACCTGCAGGATTCTGTTTTCTGCATTTGAATGTACCTACTTCAAGTTTTGCAAGCAGATTTGTATTGTATTTCAGACGATGATAAAAAAGGCGAAATTTTGTATTCCAGACGATGATAAGAACTGGAATTTAGATCTGAAAAAATGTAATTTGAACACACGTGCGTAGCTGCAACTACCCCTTAAATTCAAACTGAATCAGCAGCTCCGACTGAATGTGGCACGAGAATATTCGCCTCGTGCGACTCGAATTGCAGGAAATAAAATTTTACAACCCCGGTGTATACGTATAATAAACTGTGATATGCGAACGTGCGAAATGTTGCTAACAAAAATTGGAAAACAGTTATCAGTATAAAGTTGACGGTGATACTAGAGTATAAAGGAAAAATGCTGGGAATTAAATTCTGCCGTATTATCGTCATACGCACGGCTCTGAAGTGATTTCGATTAAAATTCGAACCAACTGTAACGAAGCTCGTGGTAAAAAATTTTCGACGGTTAAACTTTGACGGCTGGTTTGCGGTGATTTAACTGGAAAGAAGAAAATGCGTGAAGTCTATTTTAGCTTGGATAAAAACAGATCCGCAGTTTCAGCTTCTGACAAAAGATTCGTTCGCAGTTTTTTTCCGCCCTCTTTTCCCCCGGACTTGAAGAGTCGCGTCTTTTGCTCTCTCTTGCTTTTTTCATTGCGAGTTTTCTTTCGTTTGCAGGTCTGCCTGCTCAAGGCTCTTCTTTCATTCACCCTTGTACGTTCAATAATGTGCAATTCTCGCTGAAATGAAAGAGAAAAAATTTGAAGAGAGATAAAGGGAGAGGGAAGAAAATAATAACCGAAAGCGATTCGAAAAGTGGCGTCATCGCCGAAAATTTTAAGTCTCTCGTGAAATTTCTCAGCTCAATCAATCCACACGACTATTCGTACCTTATACCTTCACTTTTTTCTATTTCTGCAATTTTCACATTTCGCGAGCTTTTTTGCCCATAAAATTCTACGATTGCGCCAAAAGCGTGGCGTAATGCATGTCGCTAGACAAATTAAGAGAAACAGAGAAAAATTCGAATGGCTCTGTGCGAGTACCTTTCCCAGGCCATTAAACAGCTTCTGTATCCTAGTATTGTACGCAAGAATTGAAAAGTAAATTCGAGAAAGCTCGTACAACTGATGAAACAAAACGCAGGCCTGACGTACGATCCACCATAACTGCTCTTTACCTATTTCTACGCCCGAATATTTTTCATTTATACCACGAGCTAAAAATATAACGACTCCGAGATTTTTTCCAGACTTCGATGCTTTAAATTTATAGATGATTCGTTTATTATTTCTCTGAATTTTTTCACGTCAGTTTATAATTCCGTGGATGAAGTAAACCCGAATTAATTTTCAAGGTGAATACAAGAGTTGAAACAGATTTTTTTATACATCCCGCAATAAAAAAAAAAAAAAAAAAAAAAAAAAAATCGATTCTAATTTTCTTTTGTTTTCTGTTTCAGGTACATGAACAACGGAATGGAAACAAAACGTGGAGTCAAGAGATGAAGATACGATATTTACTTCGAGTCTACTTAAAAGTTTTGTCGTTCTTTTTTTTTTTTTATTATTTTTTTCTACTCGCTAAATCCTCCCTGAAATAATTGAATCTCACACCTACTCGTACATCTTTTTCAATTCCGATGCGTCGCGTCTAGTGGTTTTTCAAATGGATATAGTGAGGGTTCGCGGTTTTGGCCCGAGTCGCGAGACGGGGTCGTAAAAAGGGTTGATAATTTCATTTACCGCCTCGGAAAGTACGCGCGAGAAGTATACCGAGGTGGTGGAAAGCATTTCTTCGCAAGCTCCCCGTCCCAACCATTCCGGTAGCCCAACCCCAGCCAGAAGAATGACACTCGGTTATTAAATATTTTTTGTTTGGAGGGGGAGGTTTGAGCTTGGATATTCGAGACGGGATCGCGGCTCGTTCGCGACCGGTTTAATCTCGGTCATCGCGAGATGTCGCCGAGAGCTTTTCAAATTTCGGTCATATATTCACACCGACGAATGCTTAAAGGTGGTTGGTAACCACGACGAGATGAATCTGAGTGAATTAAGAACGTACCGGGTATACATTTTCAACTAAAAGTGAGTCTCGTCGACGATATTGAATAATTTATGATAAGATAAGAGTTGGAAACTAAATCGACCGCAATAAAGGCGATCAGAAAATTAACTGCCCAAAAGTTATCAGTTTATTGTTTGAAGAAAACATTGGTTAACAAATCCTTAGGGAACGTGGGAATGAAGACAAGAAAAAATGTCCTTTAAAATGAGTTCGTTGACTCTTTTGAATGCACGTGAACTTTTGAAGAACTTTCTCATTATTTTAAAATTTCCGTTTTCGAAAATTTGTAAACGCTGTATTTACGAAACTGTTCATTCAGTGCCTCGGAAATTTTTTTATTGTAACGTACAAAGTTTTCACTAAAGCTAGACTAAAATTCACGATTTTTCCTGCATTATCAAAATTTAAAATTCATAAACTTGGACTATCAGTTATACTGTTCAATGATTCTAAATTAAATTTGTAAAATTCAAATCGTGGCCGAATTGAAATCATTATAAAATTGATATGCGGATCTAGGCCGGCTGCTCGTCTTGGCGTTTTTCCATAAAGTGAGAAAGATCTAGAAACTAAGCTCCGGAAATCTGTCACCTATTATTCTAGTTGTTTCATCAAGCGATTATTTGACACTTGTGTCTGTAAATAACTCCGTGTCACCACAGGTACTTGTAAGATCGTGAGAATGAATTTCAATACCGCGAGAGCTTTCTTCAACCTATTTAGCATCGGCAACGCTTGCCATAACCGAGTACGATATAAAGTTTAATAGGAGGTGGTGGGGTTAAAAGGAACCAGGTTAAAACCGCGATTGAGGTCCCATAAAACAGTTCTAAGTTTAGACGCAAGTATTTTTTTTTTTTTTTTTCTCTCACAGAATAATTGAATATGAAATTTTCAATCGACTTATACTCGCCCCGGTGAAATTGAAAATTAAAAAAAGCGACGGAGCTCCATTGACGCGTAAGAACGAACCACGCGCAGGAAATTACACAAAGACATGCTCGAAGAATAAGAATTAGAAGAAAAAGAGAAGAAAAAAAACGCTGCGATGGGCAAAGTTCAGGGGATTGAAAAGCGCGATTAATACCGACTCGAGCGCTTTTCTCCTGTCGTTTTCACTCCCGGCTGTCAGTATTAGCTGACTGATGACGCATAATCGGAACCGAGATTACGAAACTTCTTTTTCTTTCCTTTTTTTTTTTTTTGGAGCGGTATATAGACGGCGACTATCCGAGTGGAACGAATCGGTTTGCGGTGTAAGATAGCCCCGGAATGAAGCCCGACCCATTACGGTATTTGTCACTGAAGCGATACGCATCTCCCGACGATCGACGGTGGCGTTTGTGTATGAAATCCGATTAAGATCGGCACGGGTGAATCGATTACCCATTGAATGGCGCTAAAATTGGGCTGGACTTGACCGCGAGCCTGCAGGAATTTCACCGAGCGTACATTGTGAGAAATTTCGCGTCAAAATTGGCAGGTGGAAGCGTCCAAGCAGTGTTGGATAGCATCCAATAACTTTCTGTAATGTATTCCGAAGAATTGAAATGAAAGATGAAATCAAGTGAAAATTAAAATTGTAACCGACACTCTTTTTTGAATCAATCAAAAATTACAAAACTAATTAACACGTTTTCGAAAATCTATTACGAATTATATAATTGTGATTGACATTCTTTTTTGTATCAATACCAAGTGACAAATGTAATTGACATTTTTTTCTAAATCAATTACAAATTACAAATGGAATTGACATCTTTTTCCGAATCAATTGCTAATCAAAAAAGTAATCAGCATCTTTCTTCTTTTTTTTTTATTTGAATCAATTACAATTGACAAAAGTAATTGACGCCCTTTTTAGAATTATTATAAATTACAAATGTGATTGAGGTTTTTTTTTTTTTCAATTACAAAATACAATTTTGATTCATAATTTGTAACAAATTAATTACAAAATTGCCCAACACTGCTTCCAGGTATGTAATGGAACAAACTTTTAATTTAATTCGAAAATTCAACGTCAGACAATGTTAAATTAAGATCAAATAGAATTCATAAGCATCGGTGAATTTCCTGAAATAAAAATAAATATGAAGGATGAATGCAGAGGGACTTGTGCTTGCAAGGGTGAAACCTCGGAAAAACTCCGCGGCCAGAAGATCAAAGCGTATTATTTACATCCCGCTTTCGCGTTTGACGTAGTAAAATTCTGATGCGTCACGCCGTTTTCGTCGACTCGTTCGCGCAAATTTTACATCCTCATGAGCAGGCTGAGGGTCGTGCGCAGGTTTTCCATCCATCCCTTGCCTCGTCGAAATTGCACCCTTGGAGAAAACAAGACTGGAACGACGTCGCGCCTTCGTTTTTTTTTTTTTTTTTTTCTCTTTGTTTCTTTTTTTTTCTCAGCTTTGCCTCCGCTTTTCTTCAGTTCCGAGCCTTTTGGGGTTGCACATTTGCAAACCCATCACGTTCTGCCGTCTATACTAAACAATGAAATTCAGCAAAGCTTGGTGGGACATCGCCTAGAAGCTCGATGGCAGGAAAAGTTATTGAGAAATGTACAACGGATGCTTCACTTATTACGAAATTCTAAACTACACATGGATAATTCGTTTCGAGTTATTCTTTCTATTTTGATTTATTTTTAAACGCAGAGTCTACTGAGAACACATTTTTTCATTAACGCAAGTTTGAATACATTTTACAATGTCTGTGTTTGCTTACGCTGCAGAAAATGTTGCGTCCTTAATTCCGGTGAATTGACTACGTAATTTTTGATCAAAGTTAGGTACAATATTAAGCGTTGGACGGAAATAATCGATGAAAATTTTCAAGCTTCCGTCACTTCCGGTCACCAATTAACGAATTATTCAACTTTTCAATATAACTGCTTCGCGTGGTCTGAATTACAGAGGAATTAAATTTATGAATCGTTCTCTACTTTCGATCACGTATATCCTCAATTCCGAACAAAAGGCGCAACTGATTAAAATAAAATTTGCAAAGAAATTCCATGATTTAGTGCAGATGTAACTATAATTCTTTGAATATCTCCGGACTTCTTGTTCAAAAATTATAGTAATCAAATGTTCTAAATTTTGGTACACAACCTTCCGATTCCAATTCGTTGATATTCGTCATTACAATCATTGATATATTATCCATTCGAAATCATATCACTCGATTGTTAGAATTGTGTTTTTATTATGAGTGTATACGTTTCGACGTCAGTAACGTTCTGCACCATGGCAGAATTTCTTTTCATTCATTCCTATTCAAACATCCGATCGTACGGATTTCAGAAAGCTATCAAAAAGGTGTTTCATTTCTTTTGCCGAATTGGTTTTACTTCGTCGGGTAAAATTGCGCCAAATTTCTTTCCTATTCCGCTTCTCTGACCGCTTCCAAGCCGTGCTCTACATCTTCCAAATTATTATAATGACCGCTAACATCTCGAGTAGGTAACGGGGAAAATGTAGAATATGTTAAAAAAGAACGTCGAGCGGTCATCGCGAAGCGCGCTTCCTGCGTCGAGCCCGCATGGCTATTACCGACATCCGGCGCGTTTCGCCCGCAGGTTATTACACGCTAAGTGCAGGCGCCTTATCTGCCTCCAGGGTTTCCATTCTTCCTGCTGCACTATCCGCGGCAGCGGTGGTAAAACGTCAAAGGATATACGAGCGCGACAGCGAAATACATTCGGCAAAATATTGGAAGTAGCTTTCCGCACCGCGAGGCTAAGTATCACGGAAACGAGGTGTGCGAGTCGTAAAGCTGCAGAGCGAAGCTGCGGGTCGCGTTACGGTTATGTAGTACTCCTACCCTTACCGACCGAGTAAACTCGACCTCTCTCTTCCTATATTGAATAAACAAACGAACGAAAAGGTTTCGAATTTCGACGATGCATCGCTTTTTCGTTGCGGAATTCAGGAACGTTGCTCGTCTCCCGAAAATCGACGACAAAGATTTGGTGATTTTTTGACGCGTGTTAATATTCCCACATTTCCCGCTTTTCAGGGGACAAAAAACTGCATAGTTGAGATACTTTGGCAATTTCGTTAAGAATTACGAGTAAAATGAACCGTCGTGATAGTGTTTTCGTGCAATATTGAGGTCGCTAGACGAGAACAAGGAATTACAATAATTTTGTGAATAAAAAGCTGCCCTCACGATAAGCCAAGCTTCGTTTGTTTGTTTAATATAGGAAGGAAAAGGGTGAATTTGCTCGGTCGGTAAAGATAGGACTACTACATGACCTTAATTCACAAACACACAACCTGCCTGCGTGTAATTTCACATTTCCGGACAACGAATTATGCAAACCCACATCACAGACGGCCTTCTGAAATATTCTCATATTCCTGAAGGCCCTTACCGATTTTTTACCCCCATATCCGTCCACCTGTATATATATATATATATATATATATATGTACATACATACATACCTGCTGCACATAAATATCACCCAACGAATCTCGCCTCTCCCTTCTTATATTTCCGCGATAACGGGCATAAAATTCGGCTAACCTTTTTTTCCCTCCCCTTTTCCCACTTTTTTCCCGCGAGCTCGAAAAACATGGGTGGGGCAGGTTAAATGGGGGTTACGAAATAAAAAAAAAAAAAAAAAAAAAATAGTCCTTCGGTCAGTTTATGTTCTTCTCACATTTTTTTATTACTCCCCGGACTTTTATAATTTTTTGACTGCTATTCTTGTTTGTATTCCTCTTATTGACAATTAGAAGTCAAAGTCGTAGCCCGGTATAAATTATCAGGTTCACTCGATGATTCCGTAATTATCTTGTAAATCTTTTTACTTCAATAAATACTAAATACAAGATATACCAAAAATCCTCACCGAATGAAATAATCGCGTTTCAGCGAGAATAATGACGAAATGAATAACCTGACATATGATTAAACTAAGAGCACGTTATGTGTTACTGCTCGACACATTATATATCAGCATTCAAAGCTCGCCAGCGACTTCTGTTCGACCAATATACATGTAGATACGAAGGCTGCCGGGTGAAAATCGATGGAGAATAGGGTCGAGCTTTTTCAGCCGGCCCATTAATTCGTTCATAACCGAAAATATGATCGCGGGGGTGGAAAGATGGAACGGAAACGAGCGTGTCGTTCGGTTCCCAGGACGGTCGTTCCGGTCTGCCGCATTCCGATACGCGCAACTGGCTCTATCTTACGGACTCCACATGTCAGCCGATGAAATTTACACACCAGATGTGTACAGGTGAAGCCATTTGCCGAAGTGCGGGGGGTCGCGACCCCCTCCAATCTCGAAATTCCGCTGATTCACGACCCCTCGTTGCTAATGGTTAGCGTTTTCCGGTCCGGCAGGCATTAACGCATTTCGAAAACTTTCGTTGCCGCTTGATATGAAGAATCTGTTCGCGTCGAATGCGTTGTTTATTTGATTTTTAATTCTTTTATTTTTTGTTAGCTGTTTTTACTGCAGTTTCTTTTTTTCTTCTATTTTTTTTTTTTTTTTTTGACTCGTGATTATTAATTACCGCATGCACGGTGCGAGCTTAACTCGTCCAACTATATATTATTATACATGGGAAAACTTTGACGCGTTTTTTTACATCGTGCTGTCTCGAGCGAAGACAGATTATGGTCCAGTTTTCACCCGGGAAAAAAATATACGTAATTAAAAAGTTCCGCGGACCTGTGTAATGCAATTATGCATATTGTTAGTGCTTTATTCGGAATTTTATACATATTTATGCAATTAGATATTTGAAATTTGGCTAATTTCTTGTAAAAATAAAGAATAATTCGTACGAAATTAAATTTTGAAGTATTCCAATTTCTTCGTAATCGTCGTTATTAAGAACATTGAATGTACGCGGTAAATTATCAAGATTTTATATCGATTCGTAATGACTTATAGATTGCGGAGTCAAAAATTTGCTGATCCCAAACGATCCGAGTGTCACAAGTGTAATTTTTGTTTTTCTTTCGTTTAACGCAAGAACCTGAATCGTCAGATTAATCCTGAGAGCTAATTTTCGCTCCAACATTTCATTTCCCTTCTTACTATTTTTCGAATTCGTTCGAATAGCGGATATGAAAGCATACGTGGACAGGATACGTAGGGAGGGAGGTAGGGAGGGTTAATAGCATACGGAAGAAAAAAGTTGGCGAGAGTAGGAATCGAAGGGATGGTGGCGGGTATCCCGAAGGAAAAGAAGCAGCGGCACAGCGTGGCTCAGGAATCGAATATTAAATCGACGAATTCGCCGCGAGTACTCGTCAGGTAGTCAGACTCCGAAGTCGTGCGTCGAATCGCAGATCGAATATTACATGCTGAGATACCACATAAAGACAGCTGCAGTATGAAACTTGGCGAAATTTTTCTCTCGATATACGACCGTAAAGGGTGGGGTGTGAAATTACGAACTTGAAAAGTTCCCAAAACGCCAAATTCCGATTTTTTTAGTGGGGAAACTTGAAGTGAAAGAATCAAAATTTGACGAAACATCGAGGTTTTGAATGGTTCGAAACCCGAGGCGCAAAGTTTGGACAAGTCAAAGATCCGAAAGTGCGAAAATGTGAAAATTCAAAGGTCTGAATAAATTACTTAATCATCAATATCGCAGCGTGTTTGTTATGTTGAAATTCCACAAGTGCGCGTTTATTGCATAAATAATTCTCTATATGTGCTATACAACGGGAATTTTTTTTTACCCCATAAACCAAATTTAACTCGTCAATTACACGCAGGTGAAAATTTGCACCAAGGGTATTAAATTTCGTGCACATATGCTACGTGACGATAAATCGATGAAACGATTATTTTTATTACGATTGAGCTTTTCATTTTTTTTATTTCGTTTCTCGTTTTCATTTTGTTTTTACTATTTCATTTGGGATATTCTAAATTTCTTTATAGAGTCCCTAAAAACGATTGACAGACTTAGATACTTTTTAAAAACATCTGCAAAGTAACTTAATAAATTTAGGTGTCTGATTAATTATGCTATCGGTGAATCTTAGATGTGATTAGACATTCATCGACTTGGATACAAACAAGACAATCATATTTCCTGAATTACAAGAGCGAAAAATACTGAACCGAACAAATTCAGGGAAAAACAGGTTCAAGATAAGACAAAAAAAAAAAAAAACCTCGTTTCAATTACAGTTTGAAGAAACATAAATTTAATAAAATCAACAATATTTCCGTATATTTCTGTGTGGTTTTAAAATTTAACCACAATTTTAGAATACTGTGATTACTGTAATCTGGTTTATATCTGTGATTAAGGGTTCAGGAATATTACTTAATTATATCAAGACAGCTGTCAATAATTTGTACAATAAAACATAACTCAACCCTGTTCTCCAACCCTTAAACTGTTTCAATCATATTCCAGTAAACAGTGACGGTGAAAAAATATTCAGAGTATTCGGAGCGCGTACCCATCGAGAAGAATAAAAACAAAAAGAAAAAAACAACGCAACAATAATGAAGCCGGCAACAACGATAACAAAAAAAAAAAAAAAAGAAACGCGAAAAACGAAGGAAAGTGGAAAAATCAGGGTAGGTAGCGCGCAAATCTCCTCAATCCGCTTTTGTACCAGTCAATGCGTCGATTTGTATGAATTCGGGTAAAGGAATAGGGCATAAATACGCGCCTGCAGGACTACCACCAACCGAGCCGGAAGACCAAAACCTCACGAGACGTTCCGGAGATCGTGAACCTTAGGGCTAATCCGGGCTCTCCGCGTCACATATCGCGCCTCGAGGAAGAGGCTGAGGGCCCGGTTTATGACCCTCCACGTCGGCTCGCTCGGGGAACCGCGTGTAAACAGTCGGGGCAATATACACCCTTCACCCCCCACCCCCAACGCGCGTGCCCACAACTCAAATGGCATGTGTGTCGCGCGTTACTCTTCCGCGACACGGCGCCGCGTATATATGAAGCGGGGGTTAAATCGCGGAAAGGGGTTGGAGGGGTGCGGTTATCTCTGGGGCTGCGGCCGACCTGGACATGCATGCAACGTTTGATTACCCCGTTTTAACAGTATATCTTCATCGCGGGGCGCGCGTAGCCACGCCTAGGCGATACTTGGAGATATATATATATATATATATATATATATATATATATATATATATATATATATATATATATATATATATATATATATATATATATATATATATGTATATATATACATAATTCCTTAGTTGAGGGTAATTGAGTCGCACAGAGATCGGGGTGGTTGTTAGTTGCGAATGCGGGGTGGTTTTGCGGAAATTTCGTTCATCTGGGGAGAGAATTTTTTTGGGGATGGGTTGTACGGGGCGGGGTTTGATGTGCGGAATTTTAAGAGTTTTGAAAACGACTAATTTCGTGTTACTTGGTGGTGAAAATTGAAGTGAAGAAATCAAAATTTGGAGAAACGACCGAGTTTTGAATGGTCGGAAAACCGACCGGTCAAAGGTCCGAAATCCAAGATTACGAAAATTCAAGTTGTCATAGAGATAAATTCCGAAAATTAAAATATACTCACACAGCGTAGTTTACTCAACGAGTGGGTGTAAAAAATGAGAAAAACCGATAATCATAATGACCAGGATTCCGGACGTAAAAGTATCGAGAATCCAAAACAAAGAAAGATCGAATTGATGAAATTTCACCAAGCCATCAATTCACAGAACCGAAAACCTTGGATCATTCGGAATTTAGATGTTTCAGATTTTCAAATTTTTCTCATTCTCGCACTTTCGATACTTTGACTCGTTGGAGTTATGCCTTTTCAACATGTTTTTCTTCCGGAATTTTGCCCTTTTGGAAACTTACACTTCGTAGCTTCAAGCGTCAGGTTTCGGACCATTAGAGACTTTGATGTTTCGTCAAAATTTGCATTCCTCACTTTAAGCTTCTTTACCAAAAAATCTGGGATTCGGTGCTTTTGGAACTTTTCAAATTCGGAATTTCGACCCCGCCCAGTTCTACAGAGTCGTTTCTACAGAAACATTTTTCTACAGAAAGGAATTCGAGATTCGTATTAAAAATAATCATGCACGAATTATTCCACAGGAGAATTGTTCTACGGAATATTTATTCACAGATTGCGTTTGGTACAACTCAAAATTGGAGCAATCGTCGAATGCGAATCGAAAACTGATGTGATTATACAACGAAAACCACGAAAATAATTGGTATCGTATTACAAAATCAGTGAGATTTAATTGCTCGTTACACTAAAAGTTATTATCTTCATCGACGAGAAGGAAAAAGTACGGCTACGTGATTGTTTCGTGTATTCTCTGCTTTGTACATGTACCTGAAAACTGGATTTTTCGTTTCATTTTCCATTAACAACGCAAAGATTGAACTTATTATCAGAATCACCCCGAATAATACCGCGAGGAAAAAGAAAGAAAATTACAATTTCCACGAGTTTGTCACACGCGGTGTCGCCGAGGGGTTTGTCGAAAGATATTGAATTTTTGCACCATCGAGCTTCCACCGCAGTCCGACATCCGCAAAGCCCTCGCTGTTATTCTATTTCAAATATTATTCATTTTACGTAATATGCGAGAAAAAAATTCTACCCAGTCCCAGGGGGCGTCCCTCATCCCCTTTTCCCATTTCATCCTCGTCTTTTTCAGCCCCAATCATCAGACCTGCAAGTAGAGAGCTTTCGAGAACTGGAAAATCGCGTCTAATAAGCCTTGAGGCAAGGTAGGCATCGTACTTACCTACGCCTGCGTGTATTTCGCACACAACGCTTTATTGTTCACATTTTGTGCCCACCTGTTTCTTGTTTATCCGTTGTGTTTCGATCACCTTGATAGATTGACGCCACGCGCCTAATTAGACCGGTGATACTAGAAGTCGTGTTCTATCTATAAAGATAAGAATCATAATTTAACGAATAAAAAATCTCAGAATCAAGTTCAACGTTACCCTCAATACGTGTATCAATTTTTGTATTAATAAATTGAAATGTCTCTTCATGAAAAATCCCGGAAAAATCGCTTTCTCTTTTATCTCTTAACTGCATATAATCCTTCAAATGTAGAATTATCCGCGAAAAGTAGGATTACCGATATCCGAGGAAGGAACGAACTCGTGGTGATGAAATTGGTGCCACCTTTTTCCACCCCTTTCTCCCTGATCTGATCCTTTCCCCCGGTGTCGATGCCTTAATCCCGCCGTTATTCTTCATCATCGGTGTCGAAACAATGGTGATTGGTATCCCGGCATGCTTAGCGGGACACGTCGATGAAGAAAAATAGCAATCAGCCGCAGAGGGATTTTCCATTCCCCGCGTCCCAAGGGCAACCCTCTTTTTCAATACTTGTTCGCTCATCTGTTTATTTTTATTTTCTCTCTCTCTCTTTCTCGATCCTTTTCTCTTGCGTTTAGGGATACTTTTTAATTATTATTCGCTGGTAAAGTTTCATTAGATTCGTTCGCGCGTGGAAATGTGATTGCATAATGCGATATAAAACCCGTTATTTCATGTGGCCGTCAATTTTGATCCGAACCGCGGGAATCGAATCGATTATATATAACCGCGAGATGTGCTGGCGAATAGTATCGAGTGAATTGATTATAAAACCGTTACAAGAATCAAAAAAAAAAAGAAACACAGAGACCTGATGATTTCACTGTTCCAATTATAAATTCGAGCATGTACCGGGACTATCTCTTGAAACTTGAAAATCAATTGCGCGTGCGCGGGTTTTATCGGCTGTTCGTGCAGGCTGGCCAACCCGAGTTTCAGCTGTCAAACTGGTTCTGGCGGCGATGTAGTCGATACGAATTTTCGAGGTTAGAATTTCAAATAATTGACGCAGTGACTCGGAAAGGTTTGGGAAGCATTTGTTATCGGGTCGGAAAGTTGATTCTTTGAAGAACGATCGGAATTTAATGTTTATGCTCTTTGAAAATTCAAACATACACATTTCTGCGTAAGTTGGCACGCCTGCGTCGCAGGCAAGAATATCGCTGCGGGAAGATTTCGCCGACCAATGAGATTGAATTATTTGGCGCATGCGCGGTTGATTTTCAAGCTTCAATTGATTGTCCCGGTATGCGTAATTCAGCGATAGAATTTATTTCATCACGTTGGTAGCTGGTGTCGATATCTCGTATCAGGCGAAGATCACCGATCACCGATCCTGTGGCATTTCTTATTGCAGATCGAGGTTACACACGTGTATGTATATCGAGAGGCATTATAATGCAAACTACCCCTCGACGAAACCGTATATGCAGGATAATCCGATTCCGCTTCTCCCCTGTCCCGTGGGAATAATACAGGAATAAGTGGGACACGGAAGACGAGAAAAAGGAGGTGGAATTTCCAGAGGCAAAAATTTTGCATTTATTCTTGTAAAAATTTTTTCTCGTCTTCAGCGTGATGCGAAAAATTAATTTGGACTGCAGGAAATTGAATGATCGGAACGAAAAGTGGGAGAATGAGAGATGAGGTGGCTAAAATTGTCACAGGTTGGGTGAAACTGAGAAGAAGATTTTTGCGAAGGAATGTTCCAAGGGTGGTTCGGTTGCTGTAACACAGTTTTTAAAATTATTATTTTTTTCTTCGTTTTATAGCGATTATATAATGTCGTTTTTTTGGATTGGTGTAAGAATTGGAACGAGTTTTGTCGCTGTGGTTAGAAAATATTTTAGTACGTGAAAATAAATCGATGCTAAGGTCTTGTTGGTCTGAAAAAATGTGTTAAATTGAAAAGAAGATAAGGAAAAACAGATTCAACGTACTGCAATAACCGAAAAATGTTACTTTTGACGACTGTATAAATAACACTGAATATAAATTGCCTGTACAAAATTCTTACGTTAATCTAACATAATTGAAACCATTTTTGTAAGGTAACCAATTTTCTTACAACTTTTCAATAACTACAACGAACGATGAAATATTGCGACATGATGTGAATTATTACTGTTAGAAATAAATTGATTAAAAAAATCGTTTGACTGAAGGAATAATTCATTTCCGATAAACTTACCCCGCACACATATACATGTTTTACATAAATTATCAGTTCATGGGATCGTCGATTACGAATCTGAAATCGGATTCTAAAAATTGAAGATGGCGGTTCCAATATGGCGGACGTAAATTTCAAATTCAATCGAATCCAGAGTTCTTGGGGTCGCTGCTCACGAATCTGAAATCAGATTTTGACAATCCAGTATAGCGATTCCAAAAACTCTTGCATACAGTTTTTTGACTGTATTCAATCAAATTTGAAATTTTTATACACCATACTGGATCCGCCACTTTGAATTTTCAAAATTTGATTTCAGATTCGTAATCAGCGTCCCAAAAACCGTAGAATATTATCTTTTTATAAAACTAGACTCAGCGTAATAACGTGTGACTCAAAGGGTTAATCGACCTCTTTCCGGGCTGCCAAAATTCCCGATTTCTCTAACTAGTTTCTGTTTTTGGCACGAAATTTCTGCACGAGTAAGTCAGGGGCGTTTATATAGCCACGGAAAAGGGGGCTTAAGTCGGGCTTAATTTCCCCGGCGATATAGCAGCCAGAATTGTGAGTAGAGGGGTGATGATCTCGGATTGCATCGTGCCGAAGTAAACTATGCGAAGCTCTCGCCGGGCCTAACTTTGTTTCCAATTAGTTTGGTACTGGAGTTAAGATAGCCGCGGTAATGTTACCGAAAAGCGAGTCTGCTGTGGACGCTTTCGGCGACTGCAAGAGGGACGCAACTTCCGGTTACCGGGCTGGAATCACCCGCAACTGAACCGCGTGCAGAATTCCAGGATGTTCAACATCGACCTCACAGCTCGCTGCGCCGATTCTTCTCAAAACTTTATATTCTACCTGACTCGAATAATTCAGGGATGAATCTAAGACCTGAAGCACGTGCGAGTCATGTTCCCATCGTCTCACGAACGCGAGTTAAAATTAGATACAAAATAAGGGGGAGAAGAGACGTCACACGTTCTTATATGTATACAAAATCGATGATTCTTCCTCGATTCGTCTCTGTTTCCTTTTTCTTTTTTTTTTTTTTTCTCTTATTCTGAAGCTATTTTCGCTCAAAAGCGGTGGAATATTATTCAGTACTCGACACACACGCGTGTGATACTTGTACAAATGATTTTTTCTCGCAGGGTAAATATCCCAGGTCGATCTCTCAGGTTTGATTTCTTCTGTTACGTGTTATAGCAGACTGAAAACTAAGCGAAACCTATTTTTATTTTTTTTTTCATGTATCTGCCGTTATAGACTTTAAAGCAGTGAAAATGACACGCAAAGTTTAATGGATTCGAACGAACCAACGTTAAAATGTTAAAATATGAATATGAATAGAAACATTTCAGTGTTTGTTTCATTCGCATCCGTGAAGCGCATCAAAAAATCACGAAATTACCCGGTTGGGTGTTCATCTTCGGGGGTCGTTTTCACCCGCTTAAAGTGTCTAACGGTGGATGAAAAAAAAAAAAAAAAGAACTGTATCGTTTAGTTTTCAGGCTACTATAACATGTTAGAAAAGAAATCAAATCGGGAAGATCGTCCTGGGATACCTTCCTTGTCAAAAGCTTAAAGATGCAAAAAATTCTACGCACAAAATCTCTGGTTTAATCGTCGTAAAGAAATCGATCAGTCAATACGAATTCGTTGCAAGACTGTTTCTTGAAATTTTTTTCACCCTGATTTGATCCACCAAAATTTCGGTCAACTATTCAAAACGCGTCAACATTCCGGTCGTCGTAAAAGTTTCGTATCTTGTGGCATAAATATATCGAACGGGGGTTTTGCAAATATGCATATGCATGCAGAGTACATGGGTATTATATATGTAAATGCACGTAGGTAGGTATATATATATATATATATATATATATACACATATATGCGTTGTGTGCAAAGTACGACGAGACGCAAAGGCACCTTTGGAATTAATCGAGTTTCCCCCCGTCTCGTCTGATATTTTCTTTCTTCCCCGTTTACTTTCTTGCGTGTTTATACGCTGGGTCGTTTTTTATTAATGTACTTCTTGTCACTGTCCTTCCAACCGAGTTTTCTTTTTTTCGAATTCACTATGGTTACCCTAAACAGCCGTACGTCAACGCTAAACTGACTCTGCCTGCATTTTACCTCTTATATTTTATACCGAAGTTTCACGTAATTTCGATAATCGATTCCTCGATTGCACAGATTATCCATTTCTTCGCCTATAGGAGAAATAATTTTCAATACAATCTTCATGACGAAATCAGGGAGGAAAACGATGGTTTCGTAATCGAATTTCTGTACGGAGAATGGCAAGAAAAATAAAATTACAATAAACGGAGCGAGCGAAGGAGGATCGGAAAGGAGGACGATGGGAGAGTAAATAGTATTAAAATAGGACCGAGGAAGGAGGAAAGGCTCGACGCTGGGGAAATCCTTTGCCTTTCCCGAGGTGTACAAACACGAGTTTCACCGGCGGACCGGTCCGCAAATATTGGAAACTTTGCATATCCGAAATCAATCGGTAGCAGCGAGCTTCTGCCAACTGCCGGCGGACACGTTTCGAGCTTTCTCGAGCTTAAACTAGAACCTAGCCCGTAATTTTCTTTCGTTTCGTTCGAAAATAAAAAAATTCAAGAATAATAAAAGAGAAAAAAAAAAAAACAACAACAACCGTGATCAGCGGACGTTTCAAATTTCGGGACACGCGCAAAAAGTATGGCACATGCAGTCGTTAGTCCGAGTATAATATTTTTGCTAATAAATCACTCTCTCTCTCTCTCTCTCTCTGGACGACATGCGTGAAGCCAGGAGCTCTATGATTGATTATTATTCATTAAGAAGTTACCCGGTGTAATTACACCTTATTAATAATTCATTCGCTCGTTCTATGGATCGTTACGGTGACTCGTAGCTTGGCAAGTTACACCCCACAACAGATCTCGACTCGTGGTTGAATTCGGAGTTTGTTGGCCGTTCGAAGATGAAAACTCCGACGAAACGATAATCGGTGAGGAAAATAAAAGAGCGTGAGAATTTTGAATGACGGTACGGACGATTGCTTGTAGAGTTTAATAATTTATTATAATAATCCCAGGTAAATGGGAACGAAATGAATATAAAAACGATTATGAAGAAATGGAAAATGGAGGTAAAGGAGAAAAGATACTCCATGAATATTCGCCCCAGTATTATACGAAATTCAATTCTCTCTTTCCAGGAGGTTAAGCGTAAAAATTCCGTATGCAAATATATACGTTTGTATTATAAATTCCTGGTTGTGAAAAGTAAGCAAGCGTCTCCTACTGAGAACACACAGCCGGCCCTGTTTATTTCTTCGGTGCTTCTAGTAGTTACAATTTTCTCGCTCTTATACGCGTGCCGCGAGCGTGTGCAAAAACCGCAGACATTGGGTGTAAAGGCCGAAAAGGCGAAACAACAAAGTCTCGGTAAAAGTGGGATAGAATAAAAAACAAAACGAAATTACTGCGAGCGAAGAAAGAATGGGTGGTTGGGGGGGGGGGGGGGGGGGCGGTGGAGAAAAGAAGAGAGGAGGAAGAAGCATCTGAAAAGAAAATGGCTAAACTCTTTCTCAATTCCCTTCGGCAATCTCGTCTCTCTGAAATGCGTTTTTTTTTTCTCGCTCATCGTTTTTGTGCCCCCCCCCCCCCCTCTCTCTCCCTTGTCAACCCCCTTAGAGCAAAAACGTCCGAGCTGACATCGGCCGTCAGATTTCCTTTCATTTTTTTTACATTTCTCTCTCTCTCTCTCTTAGTTCTTTCGGCATCTTCTCGTGTTCGTTTATTTTCGCAATCTTTTGCGAGGCGAGAAACCGTGAGGTATCTTCAATTGCCGGTTAAATACGAGCTTCTGCGCGAAGAGTCACGACTGTTCAACTTTATCTTGCAGAAAATCCAGTTTATCGGTCTCTAAGAGACCTTCGCCGAATTCTTAAGGCGCGGCGTTGGACGATTCGAGAAAACTCGGCGCCTGCCGTGTCTTTATTTTCATTTTACCACCCACGTGCTCCGTCTTTCATTCATTCATATTTTCTGCCGGTCTTATCTACCTCCAATTTGGCTTATGAAAGAAACAGAGAAGTGAGGTAATCGTTGAGATTTTGTTGAAGAACGGATTTTGACGAAAGAACTAGTAAAACAATTATTTTTGCGCTAAAATTATTATTATTCAGATTTATGCGAGAAAATTGCATAAACTTGACTCGTAAAGAGTAAACTTCGCGGAAAGTTTACCCAAAGAAAAAGGTATTAATCTTAAACGAACTTCACTCGTCAACACTCATTTTTTACAAACTTCGCTCTCACAAGATTTGTCAGCACTTTAGACACGTTGATTAAAAATTATGAACTTTTCATCGTGACGCGTTTAATTTTACATTATCCTGAACAACACTTTAATCTACATTGCAAAATGTGAGTCGAATGAAACCATGATGAAGTAAAAAGGCGTAATTGATACGTGCGGAAAGAAATGATTTACGGGATGACATCACTATAAATATCGAACAATTTGCAACGATTTGTTTTTTCTTTTTTTTTTTTTTTTTTTTTTTGTTGGATCGAAGAAATGGTAATCAATATTTAAAGAATTTATTAGTCGTGCATTTATATATAATACAAAAAATTATTGTCAACAAATGTTTAGAAATAGCGACACTGGTGCTGTTACCTCGAGACGTGTTCAATGTGGAAAAAAAAACTATTCAATTTACATATTTATAGCCAAAGAAATACGTAGGGGATTTTGAAAATATTGATTTTTGTGTGATTGGTTAGTACCTAAATAAAAAACGTAAGATTTCCGCCAAAAAAGAGGCAATCATTTGTCATTAAATAATATTTAAATTGACTCATCAAAAATACCCTACGTATTTCACTAGCTATAAAAATGTTGATTGCGTAGTTTTTGTTTTTTTTTTTTTTCTTCGTTTTCTTCTAGATTCAAATTTGCACCAGTTTCACCGCATGTCGCAGAAATCAACACGTCTCGCAAGAATGGCTCCAGTGTCGCCATTTTTGAGTATTCTTTGATGACAATTTTTTGTATTTTACTCAAATATATGCCTGATAACTTCCTTCATAAATATTATTATCTCATTACATTTTCTACCATCAGAGATGAGAAAAAAAAAAACGAAATTGTCAAATGTTACACCCCTCAACGAAGCGAATAAATTGGATTCTGTTTGGTTTTCATTTTTGTCGAGAACATGTTTTTTTTTTTCCCCCGCACTCCGGTTCAGTTTCGCAGCGCATCGTGCGAGGGGTTGAAACTAGATGCAGGTTTTACGATCTCGACGCGGTGACCCGACGAGCTAATAGCTCGCCCCCGTTAGATGGCGGGTTCGATACCATTCTCAATTATGATAAATCGCGTATAATTACAGTGGGTGGGGTAGCCGGTTTATCCGGGGACCAGCTAGACCGGTGACCGGTAGCGAATAGCGTTTTCCGAGGGTAGGCGGGGGTTGGAGGGGCGGCGATTTGCATGCGGCCAACTTAATCAATGCCAACACCTCGACTCTCGCCGTTCGCCGCGTAGAGAAACGTTTCGAGGGGTGCGGGGCGAGGGAGGATCAAGAGAGGAAGAAAGGAGCTGAGCTATAGGACAAAAGAAAACATCGGAGGCGATGATAATTAAAGTGAGATTAGCGGTGGATTAGCGGCTGCGCCGATTAAGCAATTACTGCCTCAGAGATTATGCAATTATGGCCGCACGATTAACGGACTGCAGTCCCGCGATGCACCGGCCTGAATAAAACCCAAGGGGAGAAAGGGAGGCTCGAATTCACCCCCAGCTTTTTTTTAGAGGCACAGCGATCCGAAAAGGAGTAAATTGTTTGAAAAATTGCTAAAGAACGGCCATCTGCGACGAATCGAATTTGTTGAATTTTTTTTTTTTTTTGTAATAAAAAGGTTTGAAATTCAAACTATCATTTTTTGTAAAACGGTTTCGAAGTCAAGGAAAATGACATTGTTTTGTTTTTTAAGAAATAGCCTGCGATAATTTGTCGTATATTTTAAAACTTTTTTATCGTTGGAAAAAAAAATAAAAATCCGGTTCTCTAACAATTTTTGACAGAACTTGCCTTGTTTTGGACCACAGTGAGAGGACTCAGAGAAGAGCTCGACATTTCTTCGACTTTAAAAAAGACGCGGTCGAACTCTTGCGGATCCCGCAACTATCGGGATCCGGAATTTCCGCATCTAGGTCGAGGGTTGCGGAAGGGGCGCGATGGGATGAAGAGCAGCCAGCTCGTTCATGCGAAATGATCCAGGACCGTTGGACCGAAGTTTAATAGATTTATGGGGATATTTTCATGCGGTTATGGCCGTATCCAGCAGGCTCTAGTCGGCCCCGTTATCCATCTACACACACGAGCCGCTGCGCCTAGCACTCGTGATATTAGCTATCCACCCCTCACGGCAAATCCCCCGCGACTTTGAATTGTTCGGAAGTTAAATTTTCCGTCCGGATAGGCAAAGGTCTGATCGAATTCCGGCCGACGGACGAACAGCGACCCGGACCTTCCTTTTGTCAGGGTGCAGGTATTCAAAGTTTGATCAAACTCTCGAAAAATAATAACACGGCCTTTTGTTCGTCTCGGATAAACAGAGCCTGACACGTTTCCACAGTTATGAAATGGACACACTAATTTCGTTCACGATTTTCAGTCAATTAGTATCAGAAAACCTCGATCGCATTTTTTTCCTGCATACGTTGATTTCATTCATATTTTTCGAATTACAGCAAACAATTTCTTGGGAAATTTATCGCGACTTTTCAAGAAAGAACCCGAGTTTTAAACCACCATTTTTTGACGTTGCAACTTAATCGTTCAAAGAATCGAAATATGTCTTGACGTTTTTACCCAAGAAATAATATTTCAATATTTATTGATCATGAAGTAAAACTTTTCAGTAATATCAATCGGGCATCATATTTGCTACTAGAAGAATATAATACGCACAATTTTTTTAGTTTCGTTAGTTAGGATAACCTTAAGAGTAGTAATTCTTAGTTTCTAAACGGCCAAATTGGGACCTAAAAAACGTGTCTAACGTCTTTTGATTCACTACAACATTCACCGTAGTCCGGGAGCCAGGTTGGGATAAAAATCTCTTCGAGCAAACACTAGAAGCTGTCTCTGTTCTCGGTTAAAGAAAAAAGAAGAAAATAAAGAAAATAGCATTGCCGGCATACTTAAGCTGAGACAGAAATGGATAGCGAAGTGAGGCGAGGTGAGGACTTTGGCTGGCGAATATTTCCCACCCGGCTGCGTCGCGCTTTCCGCACGAACGAGCCGCTCTATCCTCACCTCGTATGTCTTTCTGTCCCCCACGTGTCTCTACGTCTGTGTACTCAAGAAAAAGAATCCTCGGCGAGAAACCAGCCGGAATAAGAAAAACCGACGTGAAACGGTTAGGCGACATATGCTGCAAGTCCGAAGGGTGAACTATCGCAGTCAATGGTTTCACCCCTCTCCGCGAATCATCCTTGACGAAATCGATCATAGTCAATTTTATGCCCACTATTCATCATTCGGTGGAAATAATAAAGAAAGTGAAACACTTCAAATATTTTAGAACGTATAATCGTAGCTTTAAATCACTCAATGTCCTTAAGCTCAAGATGTACTTGAAATTATGTCACTTTTAACATATCGAATTCAAGCTCTACATTCTATCAGGTGTTAAATGGTTTTGCACTCGCTCAACACTCCAAGAAACCCGAATAACCTGAAACGTACATTGAGAACAATAAGGCCATTTCAAAACCCCGAGATTTCATGACACTTTACTGACATGTGGATTTAAATTTTGTTTACAGATGCGTCGCAGGTCAAAATAACGCGGCACACAGTCCCCGACTTTGTCGAGAGTGGAAAGGAGGATTTCGTGATTTTGGACTGCGACTACGACCTGGAAAAGACGCCGAGTGAAGGATTGGTGGTGAAGTGGTTTCGAAACGAGGTGGAGTTAGTGTACCAATGGATAAACGCCAGAGACGAGAAGGACACGGACGGTTGGAAGAAGCCACAGAGCGTGCCACCCTTCGACAAGTACGTCGACCTGCGGTACAAGGCGAGTGAAGACAAGTCGAAGATGTGGCGGGCGATAAAGTTGAGGAACCCGACTCCCGAGCTAACCGGGAACTATACCTGCACGGTCTTCGGAGTCGCGGGAAACGAGGCGACCAGCAAGAAGCCGATGGTCGTTTACTGTGAGTATGAACATGCAGTGATCAGTTGCGAACAGGGTTAAAAGGGGGGGACGTAAAGCGATGGGGTGGTTAGGAAATGACGCGGAAAGTTTCGATCGCTGGTCAACTAGTCGTGTTCTGCTGGCCAAGGCCAGAACCGAAATCCATTCCGGTAAAAGGCTGGCTTTGGCCTCTGTGCGTAACAAGTCTGTAAGAAAAAAGGAAGGCCAGAGCAAGCCCTCTTTTTCATCCCCGATGTACGGGTGAAACTGCGGTGATATTCATCTCACCCAAGGGCTGCGTGAAACTCTCAAATCCTACGTTGTCTCCGGCCTGTGGTTCCATGTTCAAGACGAAGAAGAAGAAGAAGAAGAAGAAGAAGCTAATGGATGGTAGCAAAAGGCAATAGCCAAGCCCAGCGTGCTCTGCATGTGGTGCTCGTAACCCAAGCGTACACCCGAAAATACCTTAGAAACCTTTTTTCACTCAAGGCAGGGTACACTTTACTCGGAAAGGATTCTCCTTCTTGCCTCATCTCCTCCGCCTTCAACCCCTGCACCCTACACACCGCTTCGCGGAATTTTTTAATAACGCCACGTCTTATCGCCGCGTGGTTCACCACGCTTCCTTTGACGGTGGGTTGGATGTACGGGCAGGAACCATCCCTTCCGATCGTGGCTTCCAAAATAACGGCTGTAGGTACACCCTCTCTGACTCGGAGAGTGTGATCCACGGGCGCTCGAACTTGATTCATCAAAAACTTCTTCGCATATGCAGCGAGTCGAGTGAAGGCGAGGATCGTATACCGGCGAGTCAAGAAAACCGCTGATATGAAAAACCGGTTGGATTGACACCGGGTGGTACATAATTGTACATAAGAAGGGCTCTTAAACAAATGAGGGTTGGGCCGGGGAGCGAACTCCCTCCAGAGTTATCATCGTTATTATCTTTGTCATTTCTCCTCCGTTGAACAAGGGGTTTTTTAATAAGCCGTCTGCACCATCGCGTCGGGTCCAATCCGAGGTAAGGAACCAAGGCTTGTGTGTACTCACCAAGGTTCGATGAGGCGGTAGCGCAAGTGATGCTGGGTAGGAGAGGTGGGAAGCTGAGTTTTCCATGGTCCACTGCTCCCCGACAAACGCAGTGCCCATACAATTTGCATCCTGACCCTCTCCCCGCTTTCCTTCTTTCCCTCTTGCCCTCCACCCGGCACTCGGTCCTAGCTTCCTCGTGACAAATGACGGTCGTTCACCATCCGCTTCGACCCTGCGGGTCCGCCGGCGTTGGGCGAAAGAAATTCTTTGGTGGATTCAGCATTCCTTCTCTCTTTGGTCCTCATCCTGCAGCAGGTTCTGCCTCCGGAGGAACTCGAGCTTCGGTTCGCTGGTCAATTCACGGTGGCAGCTGAGAGGATGACGACGTCGTGCCTTCGACGACCGCTGAGGAACCCCCGACCGGGTTTTCTATTATAACGGTGTTGTACTCGAGGCCTGCAGGTCGAGTTCCCAGTTAATTAACAGCCTCTCCAGATCCACCAGATCCTCTTTGGGTGAGCTTTTCTCCCCGACTGGAAGAGCCTCTTCACTACCGTTGGAAAATTAATTTTCGAAAAGCAAATTGTTTCGTTGACAATAAGCCGTAGGTTTACTTTCCGTATCCTTAACCGTTCAAATCGTTCCGTTTGTTCACTTGACTGCGCGTTTAACGAGATGTGATTTTTTTTTTCTGGAGGGGTTTTTTGCTCGCCAATTTTAACCACGTATATTTCGCGATCCCCGCTCACGTTTAACCGTTTCATGCCACCGTTGCAACGATCGGTCCTTCGGCTTCTCCGCACCGCCGCAAGTGTTATTTATCCACCTAATTTACGATCATATTTCAAGCCCCCTTTAGAACGGAATATCGAGACTGGGACACGCGAGGGTAAATCTGCATCGAGAAGGGAGGAGGAAGGGATTTATTTACGGAACAACGGTACCCCAGCCTGATAGGCACGACACAGAAGCCATAAATCGGGAGCTGCGTAAACACGCTTCAAATTAAATATTGAGTCAACTTTATCACTGAGGGAATACCGAGAACCTGCACATTCCCGGCTCTGCCTAGGGCTTCTTAATTAACACTATAAATTCTCGGTGGGCATCATCATGTGCGACCCATCCCAAAAGCTCAATTTCTCCGTTGGAAATTCACCGGATCATAAGACGCCCACCGTCGGCCGATTATGGAGCTCGTCAGAAATAATTGAGAGACCAAAATCTTTCGACGTGAGGTCGATCGTAATCGAATATATTTAATGGAGGGAACGGAGTGAACCGGATCGATTGGAGGCGGGGAATAAATGAAACAGGGTATGATGTTAAAAAAAAAAAAAAATTAAAGAGAGTAAGAGGACGGGGAGCTGAGAAATAAGATAGAATTCTACGCTGAGTTGAAAATACGACCGTCAGACACTGTCTATCCATTACTATCGCGTCTACAGTGTCTGTTTCCTTTTTCTTTCAATTCTTTCTTGTCTTCTTATTCTTCTTCTTCTTCTTCGTCTTCGTCTTCTGTTTCTTTTTCTTACGCTTCGTGTTTCTTATTTTAACTCCACCAGTGTCACCCATCCTGAAGCAGACGCTTTGGTATATAAAGCGTTACTCTCCAAGACGTTACTTCTGCCTTGCAGCACTACTTTTTTCAACCCTTTTCTCCTCCGCTTTTCCCCAAGAATACGAGATATATCCGAGATGTGCTCCGGATACGAGAGACGCTGCGTTACTCCGCCCGCGAGAAATACGGAATCAATATAAGACGCCGGATGAGATGGTTAAAAATGAATCGAAGGTGTATTCTCAGCCTGTCGTTGGTGGGAGTCGAGGGCTTCACTAAGCTGGAAGTAATAAGACAGGTCAGATACCCCGTGCTCTGGTATATAAAAATATTCCAGAACCTCTCGCTCTTGGATTGTACGTTCATTCGTTCGCTTGTACGTTCACTCCTTGGCCTCCATCCGTGTCTCAACGACGTTCCGTAAGCTTTGGTTTTCCGAATAAGTGGCCTATGATCCATCGACTGCCACTTTTAGTCGTGAGACAACACGAGAAAATTGACGTAGGAAACCATAGCTTATCCTCGACGTCGATTTTCATCCTGAAAAACGTTGCCACAGATGATCGAATGTCGGGATAAAATCGGGCAAGCTCTTGCTGCTTGAATCGGGCTTGACAGTCGGTAACTTTTAACCAAGGCAATTACGTTGAAGCTACGGGTGTTACGTACCGTGATTTTCACGCTTCGCCAGTCGGTTGATCTTGTGATGCAAGCTAAACTTCCCGACAGGCGGTGTAGCTTTCACAAACTCTCGAAGGCTGGTATAATGTTTTGTCGAAACTTTCACGGCTGGTCATCCTCTTCGCCCGTATAATTTATCAAATTTCACTTTCAGGTGATTTAAGAATTCTCTCTCTACAACTTTTGAGGTAATAATTTTGAGCTGAATTACCGTAAGCCCCGGGGGTCGAACCTGGGGAAATTAAAGTGTCACGTGGATTCCACCCCTGGTTTAAAGAGCGGACTAACAAGCCACGAAATGTTTGTTTCAGCTACGGGGAAGAACTTCAGCTTGATACAAAGTAAAAGAAGTGTCAACGGAACGGAAGGTGTGGAACTGACATGCTTCGCCGAAGATCTCTACCCGAGGCCCAACCTTCAGATATACGTCGAGTAAGTACAAATTGCCTTCATATCGTGATCGATTTTCATCGCCTCGCGTTTTGGAGCGTAGGTTTGTTCACAAAATCGGTCTGAACCTGAAGACCAGGTTCCTCGCCGGCGAGTTTTCAGGGGATTCGTCAAAGCCGGCGATTCCACAAAGCGCGATGGTTTGAAAGGAGTTAAAGTGGCAAGAAGAGGGTAGAAATCAGTTCTTTAGATCCTGGATAGGAAGTGGGTGTTGTTTAGGGTCCGAGTTGCACGGCTCACAGGTTCGTTGGGACCATGGGAAACGTGCGGTTAATGAAGACGTAGGTGTTTTACAAGTTGTCCACATGGGAGGAATGGTGGTGGCGGGTTCACCGGCGAATTAAGGAATTACAATGGCGTGTGGAAAATTGTTATACCGCGGACTGCTTATTAGACTCGCGATGGTGTGTCGTGGATCTATAATTGTGCGCCAAGTAATTACCCCGCAATCTAGCCAGCCCATCGCCCCTGTCGTTTCTGAGCCCTTAATAAGCCCAGCCCTCCTCGATTCTCGATCGAATCGCGATGATCAGCGCATGTTTTTTCGTTTGCTCCTATCAAACGTGCGACATCGACGTGTACACCGCTGTAAAACAAAGGCCTGGCTCGCTATGTTTACTGTTGACGCTTCCCCACCCTGACACACGTCACGTTCCATGCTGCGTGTTTCGAGTCAATCCCCGTTCTGTTGTGTCAATAATGCAGCGAACCGCGTGGCCCTTGAAGGGATGAAAAATTAATCGGCTGGAAGCACCGCGGAGAGTGAAACGCGCTCGTTGATATTGACACTTGATAATTCACGACCCCTCAAAAGCTTACCGAGAAGCTTCGCTCATGATGCTGTGTTTCGCTTTTTCCAGAGGCGTGGAACAGATCCAGAGGCCAGAGGTCACCCAGTCTGTGGATAATATGTTGTACGCGATTAGTTCGCGGATTCTACTTAAGGATAAGGATCTTCCGGAGGAGGTCACGGTCGGCTGCAACTTGACGATACCCGAAGCCAGATACTCCGTTTCCGATGACTCGGTCTACTACCCCGGTGAGTCAGAGTGTCACGATAAATCAAGGACGTGAAATCTGTTGATCAGGCTATGTACGGACTCGAACCTCCAATGCACTGGAAAAGGAGTACATTGGGTACGCGACCCCAAGCGCAATTGATGGTTTGAGAAAGCGAGAGAGAATGATTGGAAATAACTTTGAGCAGGTATTTGTCGGGAAATGGACGATTACACTTATCAGAAGTAAGATCTTGAAGCGGACCGAAACGCGCAACGGAAACCTTGACCTCGGTTAGAACGACGTCTTTAAAGTCGAGTGGTTTTCCAAGTCGGCCTGCAGTAATTGTGCCTTATTCGAACCCCGGAAGCGGTTCTCCAGTTGTTCGTTGGAGAAAGAAAAATTGATAAAACGGTACAAGAAAAAACTTCGCCCTCGAGAGGAATAACGGAACACTAAAGGTAACCGGACGAAGAGAAAAGCAGCTGGGTAATTGGGTTACAAAGTGACGATGGGGGCGCGAAAAATCAGGTCAACCATCGGCGGGAATTGAAACGCAAATGTGGACAGTGAGGCGACTGACGCCTTTTTCAAAACATGATACTCGCGTTCGCCGTTGTCATACGTCGTTACCAGAGTGCCACCCGCTTTGTCATTCGATCCATTCGCGCTCGTTGCTCTTTCCATCCTTCCTGATGCACTCGCTTTGGTAATTGGACGTTGAATTAAACGACGCGTACTGCAGGGGTGGAAGCAGCGTGTATTTCACCCCGGGGTGAAATCTGACGTATGTGACGGTCCCGTTAGCCAATTGCTCCAGTCGGCCATCCCCGAGTCGAATTGGTACCAGTGAAAAAAATCTCCCGCATTCTGAGTTTTCACACCTTTCCGCTCACGATCGGTGTATAATGCAAAACCTGTATTGCACCGCAGTTCCATTCTCTTGACATCCTTGGGTATAAAAGTTTTCGGTAAACTATTCCGTTCAAAAGTTGACAGCGCAATGTTACGTCGGGCGAAATTCCTTCGGGATACACCAGTCGGCGATAAAAGTACGTATAAGCAGTGAATTTATTTCTCGTACAGTTCCGAAGGGGACTTTATGACGGTGATCACGTCTACCTGGCTGTCTGCCTTCGCTTATCTGCTGAACAAACATCTTTAAACGTGGCATTTGAACTTCCTGACGCGAACCTCAAGCTGTTCTTTTCGTCTCGTAAACTCTCTTAATCTTTACTGGGATACACAAGGGTGAAACACAGTTTTCAGGTTCTGTTTTATTCACATTTTTTCCAGTCAACTCTTGACTACCAACCTCTTCAGGTTCGCCTGCACTCAGCCCAAGCGTTATTCTTCCCTGCGCAGCTATACCATATCATGCATAATATACACACATGTAAGTGTCACTATGTGTCTGCTTTTTTAATCAACTAAATAAACGCGTCACCCTGCTGAATCATTCTGACTAGCTCGATGGCAATAACTGGTGTCGGCTACTGCAATCCATTCGTATTACTAATCGAACCGGGCTGTGATTGACCTAATAGAACGAGGGGCTCTTCAACCCCGGTAGTGAAAATCTACGAGCGTTAGAAATGATGGAATATCTTTTACCACCAGGGCTGAAGACCCCCCGACAAAAGCGCTTTCTAGAAATTTTTGTGCATACTTGATAGACGCGGAATGCGTTTGGTGTTTGTTACGCAGGGTCGCCCATTACTACTACCACCGCTACGACCACGTTGCAGCGAAAAATGGACATCCAGGCATCAGACAACTCACAACCAGACACTGTCATTGGTGGTGGTAAGATATAGAAATGCTGCTATCCCCATATTTTCACCACCATAGAGAGCCTAACACCTTCTAGCATCGTCGAATAACTGCACACTGTTCCCTCAGACCATTACCCCAACGGACTTTCCTCTTCCTGGTTCCCGTTTTTGGGGGGTTTTCAAACCGCGTCGCGGATATAACGCTCAGAAAACGCTTCAGACTCTCGGTGGAAAACCTTCACCAGCTTGACAAGCTCACTTAAAGATAATAAAAAGCCTTTCAGAGCTCGCCTGAAACGCGATCTGTCTCTCCATCTATCGATTCTCGGCAGCTCTCATTCAAGTACAAGCAGAACTCTGGGAACTATCTCACTTGAGAAACTCTGGTAAGAGGAAAGTCGGGAAGAAGAGATTTTCACTGACTTAGCCTATGGGTACCTGGAGGTGTACACATGACTTATCCATCCAGTATTAGTTGAAAAGAATAAAATCCGAGCAAATACGAAGAGAAGTGAGCATAAGCACCGTGTGCAAGAGAAAAAAAAAATCACGTTGAAGAAGAACAAGAATACTTTTTTGCATCAGTTCAAACTCAAGTTTCACGCCAACTCCAGGCTCGCGATTTTCACCCTCAGATCGCTTGCTTTCCTGCACTTCTCCCACCGACTATCCTTGATGTTTGAGATCGGAACGAAGCTCCTATCATGACAGGAACTTTCCGCCAGGCATCGGCCCCCGCAAATCCTCACTCCACCCATTTTGCACCCCGAATGGGCCCCTTCAGCTCCACCTCTGTAATCCCGCAGCCCTACGACCACCCCTCAAGCAGCAACCGAGCAAACTGCACCCACCGCACGCTATCGCCGCTTTACTTCACGCTGCCTGGACTCTGTTTCGTAGTGTTTACAGTTTTCACCGCATGTGACCCAGATAATACAACTATACGTATCAAATTACTCTAACCCAGTTTGCTACTTTCAACTTTCTAAACTCTTGTTTTTGCACCTTGATACACATCTCGCGGCGCTGTTACAATCCACACTGCCACACGCATCGCATGGTCTTTGATGATTGTTAATTCTTTGCATCGAGACTGTTATACTTATTCTGCAGTTAAATATCGTTCTTTCTCCTTCTCGTTAGCGGCATAATTTTTTTACTGTGTCCTGGCGAGAAGTGAATTGTATGACTGAGGAATGGGGATCGTTAACTTATAATGGACTGAGTTCAAGGCAATCGATTAACCCAACTGGCACTGGTGCGATACCACTGCGATGATCATTAGCAGCTTTGCGATGATGAAAATAGTTGACTAGGTTTTATTCCAGCGTTTACGGTACTTCCGATTCGTTTTGTGGCAATTAAATTCTTCCATACTGCAAATCACGAAAATCTTGCGTACTCATACGCTGGTCTGAAAATATTCTTCTCTCGATTTTGAAACATTAATAGGAGTATAAGGTTGAGCTTGAGACAAAATTTTTACCCACAAATATGTCAACGGCGATACCAAAATTAATCAAAAAATTACTTTGCGATGTTTAGATTGATATATTTTTGCAATTTGTCAGGCCAAAAAACTTTTTTCGCAGAATCCCCTATTGTAGCCACACTTTTTTGGACCTCAAAGACTCAAAAATTGCATCCGACACATTGTAGGATCGATAGCTGAGAAAACACGACGGAACATCTTTGTTTTTCAGCTGCATTTCTGAAGGGTATCGAAAAGTAAGTTGAATTTGCACGTCTTAAGTACAAAACAATTTTATTGAATTTCAACGTTAGAATAGCAAGAAGAGTTCTGGACACAAATCCGTATATTACTGAAAAAGCCAAGACGCAAACCTTTTTCACAAACCTTCGAGCTGATCTTATCGATCGAGAGTAAAAATCGTCTAGAGCCCCACTCTGCCTGACCGTATCCTTTATCTACAAAGTCGGACAACGATACGATGATCGATAAAGTCAGTTGGAGCGGTGGCATCCCCCATTCTAAAAGATTCTGTAACTTTTTCAAACACGGGAATGACACACGTCTTTTTCCGTCGTTAAAAAAAGTTCAAGTTGATTGGGCTGTCGTACATTGGCGTTAAAATTTACTCGAGTCGACACATTTCTGGTTTCAAAGACCAAAACATTTATCTGATCGTACGAATGTATCTTCGCCAGTTACTTTGAACCCATGATCCAAATTTGTCGGATATTTTCGAAGGAAGAAATGTTTCCCTTGTGGATTCGAGCGTATGGGGGAAGTAGAAGGGAGAAAGAAGAGAAAAAGCAGAGAGAGCAGAGCCGCTGCAGGTTTCACGCGAGGGACTAAGGGTTGTAGATTTATCACATCACCAAAGAGGCAGCCTTGTTTCGCTGGAGGGGAATAAGAGACGGGGATTGAGAGCAGCGGCGCAGCAGCGCAGCAAGGGTAGAAAGGCAGTTATGAAGTCGTTTGAATGTAAGCCTCCGCAAGCACCTTTTCATTCTTGTCTCTCGCCCCCCTTCCGACGCCTCACCGCCGCTCAGCTTTTACCCGATCTCTTCTCTCCCCCGTTTGAAAGCCCGGCGATCTCTCTTCGCGACACGTCAGACAAAAATAACAACCACGGACAGGTCTGCGTTATCGCTTCCTCCGTCTCGCCCCCGCCTCAAGACGACTTATTGTCGGGGAAAACCTGTGTCAAAAACTTTCTGAAAGAATTATAAATTCAAATAAAAACGTCACAAGTTCCAGAGTTTCTTCTCATACCGATTCCTCTTACCCTGAAGACACCACTTGCGATCAGCTAAGCGATTCCAGAGGACAATTGTGACCTCGAAAAAATGATCCAAACCGTTATTCGATATTCATGTTAATTGACGTGGATCATGTATTTCGTTATTCTCTTGAAATTTTAGATAACTTAAAAACAAGAATCTCACACCACTATTTGTTATCTCGAACAGCGAATGAACCGTAATTTCGATTACTTAGCGTTGTCAATACCCTTCGAGATCCAGTTTCGCAACGTTTGCAAAATCATTTGGTAATTGGAATCTTTAATTGAAATTAAATACAATTTTCCACGTCGCAGAGCGATTATCCTTCTTGTCTCGAGTGATTTTTTAAATCTGAGCTAATTAGTACGAGAAACAAGGTAAAGCATCGGCCTGAGTTTGAGATACGAATTTTGACCCGAGCTTGTCAACCTCGATTGTAATTTCGGAGCGTTTGAAGTTGACTTAGGGTAAGCTAAAGCAGACCTTCTCAGTAGTCGAATTAAAATCGTGACTTTCCCGAGTTTTCAGCAAGCCGTGAGTCTATGGGCCCAGCGGAGAATTCGGGAGGGGGTAGGTAAGATGGATAAACAGAATCATCAAAACAAAGTCTCAAGCGCTAATAAGAAAATTATCAACCGAGAACCGTGGCGCAGAGGTTACGACTGAGACGCTTTGAATGGGAACCTGGAGGCGGCCGACGCGAATCGGAGAAGGTATTTAAATAACCAGGAGGCGCCACTTCATCTGCCTTGGCAGAAATGGAACTCTCATCTCGACTCGGTAGTTTCACTCGTCTTCCCCCGTCTTTCCGCAGGCATTGTTTGTACTCGGGGCATTATTCAATTCTATACAGGATGAAGACGAAGGTGGAGGATGATGAAAACTCCGGGCGGGTATCGAGAAAATAGCGGATGCGAGGATGGAAGACTTTCTCGTTATAAACAGGAAACGGGCTGACTGACGTCTGGTTAATTGCCTGAAGAGCCGAGAGCGAAGATTGAAATATAATGCGAGATAAGATATCACGGAGGATTGCGGCGACCCGCTGCTCCGGGGCTCCTTGAAAAATTAACTGTCCCTCGGGAGACGACGGTCGGATCTCTCGGGGATTTCGATTCGGCTAAAAGGCTGGTTGAACGGTGAATTTTTCATTTACCAAGAAGCCACCGCGAGGGTTGGATGATAATTGCGGACCGCACATTGCGATCGTTTCATCCGGAGATGAATTTAACGCTGGAGCTACGACGAACCCCTGAATATATTTGATTAATCAACTCTTCAAGGCTCGTATTCTTCGACCCCGACTGCCGGTTCTTTATTCTTATTCAGGGATAGAGACGTGGGCACGTTATGTCAGCCGACACGCGACTTGACGTGACTCCAAAGTGCCGCGAGCCCGGGACCGGGAAGTCGCAATTTTCAATCATAGTTCGCTCCCGCTAATAAAGTAGCACTTACCTTGCTCCACTCTCCAGGATAAAGCCAATTTCTATAGTCTGCCCCTTGAGTGCATGGCGTTAAAAAATTGCACAAAGTGCTCCCCATACCCTTTTTACCGCACGACCAGCCAGCCGCCGGGACGGCTTATTATAATATCTAATAGCTTCATCGAAGTGATCGATTCCGCGTTGCTGGACCCTTTGCCAGTCCCCTCAATGTACCCGAGACGGCAAAATGGACGGGGATGTAAAATGGCGGAGAAGAGACTGTGTCCTTTTTTCCTTGACAACTGATGGAAAAGTTGAAACAAAGGATTAAGAAACTTCTGACGGTTCTTGTTACTATTTCAGTCGAGGAACAGTGAAAAGCTCTGCACTTTGTATTTGATGAATTCACAATAAGGTAACTCCTTCCACAGTCGAATGTACAGCGTAAGAAAAGTCCTGTGGAGCCACATAGTCATTAAGAATGTCGTGAAGTCGCTTAAAGTCGTTATGTCATGATTGGTCATGGAGTTACTAGCAGTCCCTTGATGTCGTTCAAAGTCACTTGATGTCATTTGAAACAACATGAGGACTGTTAGAATGTGGTTGAAATCCTGATATCCTGAAGTCGCTCGAGGTAATTTGAAATCATGTGAAATCTGTTGATGTCATGAAGTTAAGATTCGAAGTCTTGAAGTTACGGATACACCGATATTCATGAGTGGAAGCCCCTTCGCGAATACACGAAACTATCAAATCTAACCTTCGGTAATCAGACAACCGCCTGAAAGGTGATTGGGGAATCGGAAATGTGATCTGAAACGGATGCGACTCTAGGTCTGGATCGAGGGCTAAGCTGGGCTGAGAGGTGGTTGGGAAAGTGGAGACATCAAACCTCTGTGTACATCTGGTCGGAAGGCATAAACGTATAATATAAGGGATACGGGGTATTCGAGAAAGATCAAGGTTTATTCGTCTTTCGTGGAAGTTTCAAATCCCCCGGCGCTTTGTTTCGAAATGATCGGATAACTTTTACCCTCCACCCCCTTGGCGGAGGAAACACGCGGGGGCGTTTTCAAACTTTCCAACGGATATAATATGAATAGAAACGTGCGTTTGAATAATGCGACCCTTTGACCGTGTCGAAATGATGCGACGTCTCTCGAGGTGCGGTTTTAGTCAGAGAGTTTTGAAATATGGAAAAAATGAGACGCTGAGACGCGCCTGGCTTTTTCTGACCCTTTTCCTCGATCAACCGGTAAGAACTTTTGATTCTTTACTCGGACAATCGAACGGGTTTGTCTGTCCGTATCATGAGTTCTCTGTTCAACTCGACTCGCCGCGCAACAAGGATTCGCCAGAAATTCCGGTCCTCCGATTGTATTCTTAGCAAAGAACGAGAAGCAGATCATGGAAGTTCGTACTATCAGCGAAAACTTCCAACAGACTTCCGTATACCTTAGAAAGGTGAATTGGCAAAGTTCGGTAACTGTGATTGGTCAGTTTCTGAAACTATCAAACCCGGATTTTTCTCTCATGCACCTTCGCCTTTCATCCAGAGTTAAAGAGGCAAATATTCCCAAAGGATGTAGCGCTGTACCTCAGCGCGTTTTCTCCGAAAGAGATTTTACTACTTTGATGCCGTAGTTGAATGATGCGGACAAAGGTTACCCACCGTCAAAGCTTAGCTCCAACTGAGTCGGAACTGAGGCAAAGTAAATCAGTTAGTTAACGCATCACATCACTGGCGGTTCAAATCTGAAATGGCAAAGGCCTTGCAGCCGTGCGTTTCTCACAGCAGAGTTTTCGGCTACTTCAAATGGCCCAACGGAACCTACTTTTCGTATTAGACGCATTCAATTTGCTGATTGAACATTTATTATGCTTCTCTGGCACTAAAAGCGATGTAGGCACTCACCGAACCGGCTCAACCAACACGAGAAACCCCACAACTAGTTTCTCCCGATGTTTCAGTCTACGGTAAAAAGCTCACCGGCAACGTGCTTTTCTCATCTAGAAACCCGTCTACTGCAGATATCTCGCAATTCTCGCAGACGGGAGAAATAAGCGTTTTTAAATTACTCCACAGTACATTCGAAACTGTGCAAGGGTTGAACTTCCGAACCGCCAGAAGAACCAGAGACTTTGAAGGGGTCAAAATTTCGGAACGAACAATTACGAATCGACCATTTTCACTGGTTCGAATTTCTCTCCCAGCCCATTGACCCCGAAGGTCAAGGCAAGGCGGCAAATTCGCGATGGAATTCAGCGGTAAAAATTGTATTTCAGCACTGTACAGCTTGGCGAATCCGGGATTTAAGGTATAGGGCCCGGATGCAATCCCATATCCCATCGGAGTATTGATCCCTCGTCAATGCCACGGGCGATGGATGTGGTCTGGGCTTCCAGGAAGGTGTGTTGCGATAAGCTATCGGTTCCGAATCTTTCCTTCATCCGTGCTCACTGCTTTGTTCCGACGATTATGTGTGGGTACGAGTGTGTTTACAAGCCACACGGAGAATGTTACCGCAGCTTTGGAAACATCTCAGCCTCCAATCGAGTATTGGGCACAACCAAGGCCGTATATCCATGTCTTTTCATAACATTCCGCCGGATTCTCAATCCGCGGCTGATCCTCCGATATTATAATACACAGTGGCGAAAGGTGTTGGACTCAAACTAGCGAAAGAGGAAAGCGGATGGTCGACGAATGTCCCGCAAGCTTGGTCAATCATGGTATCACCTGTTTTTTGCGATTTCGCTTGAAGGATAATCTTTTTTTCCGCATACACGTAAAGCCAGAAATAAGAAGAAGAAGAGAGTAAACTCAACGAAAATTTTGTGAAGAAACAGGAAGGCGAGGTCCTTAAAGATCACAGAAAGAGGACTGTGAGCCGGAGTAATGACTGTGGTTACGACCCGCTTCAATGTCAATCAAGGCTGACAGTAAGTTTTCTTACGCCAGATCATACCTTAAGGTATGAATAACAATAATCACAGCAAGTCATTGAGGCCATTATTATACGAGCGTTTGAATCCCAAGGTGGATCGTCTCAGCCTTGAAAAACATCAAAGCGCAGCTTAATTCCAACAAAGCGCATGTAGAATCGAAGGTGGAAAAGCGCGGGGTGAAAAGGACCCCACGCTTAATGTGTCGCAAATGAAAGCTGAGCAAAACACTTGCGCGAGCTGGATGGCTGCAGAGAATAATAAGAACTTGAGAGAGAAAAAGGGAAAGAGAGAGAATAAAAGGAAGAAATTCACTTCAATCACGCTTGCTGAGCAGGGAAAAAACCGCCACAACACCAGAAAGCTGCCCTCTGAAGTAGGATCCTGATTTAAAAGCCGTTCTTAATTTTCGAAAGCGTCAACGTCAAGTCGCGAAAACTCTCGTCGGACGTCACTTCTGATCCATTATATATTTTAATAACGGAGAGAGAAAGACAGAGAGAGAGAGGTAAGCACGCGATTCAAAAGACAGTGAGAAGAAAAGAAAAAGACACAAACAAAAAAGTGCAAAAGAGAGGAAAATCTATCGAGACGAACAAGCGAGCAAAGATTTTTCCGGTCGTTTCTCTTCCAAGGTGACGAATCTAATAGTCGTTTCGCTTTATGATCCCGTCCGAAAAAAAAACAAAAAAAAAAAAACCTCAGCTTTCAGTGTCCTGAAGGATCCTGGATTTCCCTGGTCCAGGATCCTCGGCGCGAAACGCGAAACCAATATCAAGGAGTGGCGGCGGTTTCCATAATGGTCGAAACGAGCAGTCCACACTCGAAGTCGAAAAACACCTTGGGGTTGACAGCACCGGCGACTATGGTGGCCATGAAGAGGAGAGGAAAGGACCTCGTAGAATCCTGCAGAAACAGATTCTAGTATTCCGCTCCTCGATGCCGTCTCTTTCTTGCTTCCTTCCTCTATCCCGTATCTCCGACCGCTTAACCTATTAGGCGACGAGCTCTAAAGCTTTATGGAAGCTGACACCGGGGTTCCTATAACCGGGCTAATAGTAAGTATACACTCGATATTCTCTTCGTGGCGAAGGTTCAAGCAGAGCTTTTCCTAGAATGTCGCAAGCTCTTAGCTCCGAGTATTGCCTGTCGTTAGGGGAAGAAATAGAGCAACGAAAAAAAAAATTCCGTTTGTTACGGCAGATTGAAAATTATTGTCAAATCAGCATCCCCATAATAACAGTTCGAATATCGTTTGAATTGCAAGAAAATTTTTCACAAGTGACTGTTCAGTGGGATTATAGCTTTCAATACTGTATTTTCTGGTTTTTTCTGGATGAAAGATACGCTTTCATCAATTGAATCAAGTCTGAACAGTTAAATTATCGCGAAAGATATAAGACAATAGATTACGAATGAACATAAATAAGAAGAATAGTAAATACATAGCAAACTTTTTGGTTTCATCGGTTGGGTACTTTAAAAAGTTTGAAATAGTCAAGAAGTTTCCTCGGTGTGTAAACACGAAAATATTACGAAAGAGTTACGGAAATCATTTTTCGGCCAGGCAGCGATCAATTGTTGAAATTTTCGATCCACAAGTTTTTCCACCGATCAGTTGCTGTGATAAAATTCGGCCCTAATACCGAATCGCACCTTTTTTAAACACTTCGTTAACAATTTTCAACCCATCGAGGAAAGTGCCACCAGATGCCAGGTTCGAGAGTTCGGAATTCCCGTCATTTCGTTCCTGCAGGAAAATGTATTCAATTTCGGGTAGCTTCTCACCACCGCAAGCCAGAGGTACCCCGAAACCTCAAAACCACGAGCATCGCCGCGAAAACCTCGCTTCCGCCCCTGGCTTTTCACCTCTCAACATCCGCTCCGTCCATCTCGGTCTCCCGGCTGTTTTCGAGGGGTTCAGAAAGTTTCCGCAAACTTATTGAAAGCTCGATAAGCGATGGGGAATAGGTTATCAGCCGAGCCACGCCTCGGAGTCTATCTATTGGTAAACAAATGTCTCGAATTTAAAAAACTCACCCAGACACACACACATACACACACGTGCACACCCGCAATATCGGAGAGCGAGAGAGTGAAAATAAAAGAAAAAAAAAGAAAGATGGAAAAATCCATATTAACGAAAAAAGTTTCCTTCGGCAGCATGCTTCTTCTTTTCTTCCTCCATTCTTTTCTCATCGCCAGTTTGTTTCTCGGACCAATCTTTCGCAGCTCAAAATTCACATCGATGTTTTCTTTGGAATACATTGTATCGCGTCGTGCAATCGAATTTCGTTACTCGATCGTTCGGTGAACAAAAATTATACTCGTGCTGCTTTTTAACTTCCAGTTTCTCTGCTTTCGAAGAAAAAAGGAAGTTATTGTGATCAACGTGAAAATGAGAATATGAGTTCTGACTAGATCTTTACGTTTTCATGTTTAGGGAATCAGCTCCAATCATTTTCTGATGTACGTATGTGATAATTTTTTTTGTCCGACGATATTTCAACAATGAGTTACCGGCTTTCAATGATTTTGGTCTCAATCGACGCGTCTTTTCCAAACTTAGTACTGATTAGATTTTGGCTTTGATCGATTCGGTACTTTTTCGATTATTTAAACAACAAAATTTCAGAAAATCAAACAAAAATAACGATATGTTGAGAATAAATGAATGGATTTGAATGAAAACTGGTACATCAGGTTTTTTCGGCTGCTAATTACGAATCTAAAAACAGGTTTACTAAATTTGAATTTGTTGTATTCAATAAGCTGAAAAAAAAAAAAAAAACACAATTTGCATTCTTATTCGAACTTTGAACCTGCAGTGTGAGAACGGAAAACTTAAGCTGCGTCCACAATCGTATAATCGAAATTTATTCCGGGCGATAATTATTTCAAACTTGATAATTTTCTAACTGGAAATATCGCAAGTGATTGAGAATTTCAGGGTGAATCATAATTTCGAGCGTAGTCATTCACACATCCGTGCTTGCAATCGGGAGGTGAAAGAAAATTCTAGACATGAAATAAGCCAGAAAGACGAAAGCGAGCGTGACCGAGTGGGGTTAAAATATGAGTAGAAAATTGCAGAAACGGATGATGGCGTTAATTTTATCTTTATTGTGATTAAAGTGAGTCGAAGCAGGACTAGACGGACGAACTTTCGGGCTACAGTAAAACAAACCGACGCCCCCCCCCCCCCCCCCCCCCCACCCAAATGTCGCCGTTTTATTGTCTCGTCGAGTTAAATTAAACCAGAGCCTGTGCAACAGCAGCAGCAGCAGCAGCATCAGAATCATGGAGCAGCAGCGAAGCTCGCTTGAATTTTGGGCACAATATCTCACCCTCACTTTTCATTTCTCTGAACAAAACGTTTTTTACGAGACAACTTTCGTTCTCCTCTTTCTCCTCTTTGCGGGGTGTCGTTTTTGTTTCAGCGTAATTTGTTTTTTTTTTTTTTTTTTTTATTCTATTTTTCATTTTTTCTCCCTTTGTGAAACGCCCTTTCACTACGGCAAGATTTTGTTTTTTCTCGTGGAAATGCGCCGCGTTTTCCAAACTTTCGACATCATCGATCGCCTCGTCATTGCATCTCCATTGTAAGCGATGTAAAAAAAGTAAGAAAAAATAGAACCCACTTCCGCGATACTGCGGGAGAAATAAACCGAGAACAAAAACCAAGGACTTCGGTGAAACATGTTTAAAAGGACGATAGTTTTTTTAACTCGACAAGATCTTGATACTCGAATTCAATTCGTCCCGGTTATGGAAAAGGATGCAAGCCCGGAAAGCTCTCAATGCTCTTTTGTCGTATCGTGTACAAGTTTCGGATTTACAACGACGCGACGTTGCCCAGAGACGTATGACCCACGTGCTTCAAACTTTAGCTATTTATTAGCCTAACATGGGACACGCTAATGCTGTCTGAGGATAAAGAGCCAAGAACCGAGTCGCCGACTCTCGGCTCGACAATTCATCTTCATATTCTCCAAGTAACCCGATGATTCACTAGAAAGGATTCCCTGCTGAGCTATTTTCTTGAAAACAGGACAAGGAATATAAAAAAGGAAGAGAACCGTAACCAGGATTTCAATCACTTATTTTCTCCCTGCATATAATTAAACTGGTCCAAAAAAGTCGACTGTATTTTTTTTCAAAATCACATGTGCAGTAATCGAGGGAACAGGAAATAAGATGCGTGTTTTAATTTGAGCCCTTAATGTTAATATTTAGTGATTCTTAAACGCAATTTTTCATTTTCCATTTAATTAATACGCAAAGATAATTATAATTATTTCTGAATCTTGTACTCAGTAACAAGGTCTTGTACATAAACTTTCACCACATATTTTGATAGGGAATTTAATACCCTACAAAAAGGACTGTTATAATTTTTTGATATCTCAACTCTGTGAAAAGTTATTCAAAGTTGAGATTGAAATCATGTAAAAATTCATTTTTTTCGATATTAACAACGAAAATACTAGACTTGTGACCAAATGTTGTGCGTCTTTTTTTTTTTATTCGTCAAGAATTCATACCGCCACGAAATCATGTCATTCAATTAATTTTCAACTCGAGCAAAGTTAATAAAAAAATTGAAATTACATGTATCGCATATTATTACTTGTAATAATTACAAGATAATTGTTTTTTTGACCAGTCTAATATTTGTGTATATATTTTTTGCACACCTCCTGATTAAAAAAAAAAAAGAAAACTTCAAACAAAGAAAGCAGAAATTTTCATTCTCACCCACGTTCGTTATAATATTCTGCAAAATGTACACATATTATTATTTTTCCTTCCGCTCATTTCATTATTTCGGGACTTTGCGAGGCCGGGGGATGAAAATTTTTCCAAGGGAATGGAACCGGCGGTGAAGTTGACGCAGGTTTTATATTTTTCTGCCACACTCAGCACCAGCAGCAGCAGCAGCTGCAGGGCCGCTGGACCCGGTTAATTTGATAATTTATTAGCAAGCTCTACGGTTATACGTGTGTTTCTGCCGCGAATTACACGAGCGTCTGCACACTCGATCTCGCACAGAGGCGTGTATATTCCTTCCCCGAAGGGACGGAGGGTGTTCAGGGTATAAACTCGACGCAAGCAGTTTCGATATCGGGCCTAATACCGATTATGCTGACCGTAGGTGCTCGCTGCTCCTCGAATTTTGCACCGTCGTCAAATATAGATTAAGTGGGGACCGCTACAGGTACGCGGCATCCAAACAAGTCTTTGGAAAAAATTCGCGAACTAAAATAAACGCGCATCAAAATTTCGGTAGAGCACCTCAAACGGAATATCCCAGCAAAATATCGGCTCTTAATATTGATATTTAGAAGCACCTATTTGATTTTTTCCACTTTTCATTTGAATAACAGGCCAAAAATATCGGAATATTTTTGATTTTTTTTTTCCCCGCGAACAGCTTGACTTATAAACTATCTAAATATAGATTCTTATAGGAAATTTTACGTTCTATAACACAGTACTGTGACAGAATTTTCCCGACTATAACAGGTTAAGAGATATTCAAGATGACTCAATGTTTATTGGCGAATATCTCTCAATCAGTTAGAGATAGGAAAATTCTAACTTGAAAATTTGTATTTAGATCGTTCATAAGTCGAGCTGTTTACAAGGGAAAAAAAATTCAAAAATCTATCGATCCTCCTTACGAGTCATTTAAATGGAAAATGGAAACAATGAAATAGGCCCTCCAAGTATCGATGATAAAAGCTCATACTTGGATGAAATATTTCAATTGAGATGCTCTACCGAAACTTTGAGGCACGGTTAAAAAAAAAATCTCTTTGGAAACCCTGATATAATATCTACATATAGACACAAGTTCGCGATTTTCGAAAACTTACAAAACCACTCAACGAAATGATTAATCTTTTTATCGATTGGGGATGTTTTTTTTTTTTTTTATAAATTTCTCGCGGACTGCTGATTTATATTTGAAAAGCGAAAATTTCACGCCCTCACGGAGCCAACGTTGTTTCGAAAAAGCTTATCGCTTCTGCACCCTTCTCGAGCCACTTTGTCTCCGGTAAATAAATCAAGCGACACAAGCGGCAGCAGAAACGAGCCTTTCCCCGTGTTGTTAAGCACCGACTTTTACAGGATAATTCTATACAGTAAAATTCGTAAGGTTGATATACGCATTTTTTGAATATACGTATCAGGATTATCACTGCGAAATTTTCTCAAGCCGTAAATCCAGCTGGCACAGCGGTACTATTGTTATACTCGCAACGAAAATAAAATGGAGTATTTTAACATTTTATTCTACTCTGCGTCGAGAATAGTCGAGTCGTTTGAAAATTGAGAATCTAAGAGAATCGTATCGGGTAAAATGATCGATCAATCGATCCTTGGAAAATAAGCGAGCAATATTTTTCCCCGAAACGGTTATAAGAGCGATAAATCGTTGAATACAATTCGCAAGGATAACTCTTTCGGAAGTTTATCGCTCTGTTCTCGCCCCTCATTTCTCGCACTGTCGCTTTTCGCAGCTTTCTTAGCTCGCGTTCCCACTTTTCTCCGTTATAGCTCCGTTTCTGAAACAAACAGAGTGCCCGCCGTTATTCTGCCAAAGTTTGGCAAAAACGGAAGAGGTAGGAGGAGGTACGGTCGAGTAATTAAACCAAAAAGGAAAAAGAGAGACGGGAAGAAGGGGGGTTGATAAATCCGGCGAAGAATTCACCGGCACGGAGTATTTAAAACGCGCAAACCAGAGCAACCCTGTTTCGCTCCATTTCCGCCAGCCTCAACTTGCCTTCTCGCAAGCCAAGTCGAGTAAATTGCAAGCTCGTATTTCTCTAGGGTGGATTCCTAGTTCCCCTTCTAGGATGAAGTCCGCTCGCGCACCCTTCGCCCATAATTGTTTTCACCCCCTCCTTCGGGATTCTTCACCTCTCACGCAACCCTTTTCTCACCCCGCAACTTATCCCTACCGCTATAAAGTCGACCTTTCAGATGTCCGAGATTATTAAATTAAGAACCCGGAAGCTGAGATTATTTATTCACCTCCTGAAATCCGGATTAAGAAAAGAAAAGAAATTCTTCGGCGTACATTTTTTAGGCGTTATATTCATTCGGTTTTTCACCGTCTTTATTGCGGTTCACCGTAACCTAAATTAATACGCTCCGTTCTCGGGTTTTTACACATTCTGATTTACCAAAACAGTCCTGAATCAAAAATCTCGCCCCTTACGCTTCTTTGAACAATTTGCTCGAAGGATTATTTGCCAGTGAGAATGACGATCCAGTTCATTCAATTTCGGTATTAGCGTTACAAGAATTGTTTGAAACAGCGGCACCTGTTAATTCGAAAATAGCTATTAGCAAAAATCGTGTAGAATGTTAGAAAAAAAAGCTCCCCGCACCTGGTGGCGCGAATTAATTGTCCTCTGAGCTTGCAAAATTTGCAAAACGTTATCCAAGACGAGAATTTCTCTCCGACCTCAAGTTTCGCGTTTCATTCGACTTCTTCTTGCTGCCCTCATTTTTCACCCTACCTCCTCTCCCTCCACCGGGGAGAGTGGCCTGAATTAAAACAGTGCAAACAGCGGTATAAAAATGAGATTCGACGGTGCTTTATTAACAGCCACGGTAACATGATCGAGCGACTCGCGGCTATTCCGGGAAGTTAATCGTGTCAGCAGCTGTTTGCGCAGGTATCGGGTAAGGCTCTAAGAGCATTTGGTAGACCCAATTTTCCCCGAGTTCTCCATTTCCCCGAACACGGATAATCTGTAACGAACAAGTAGCCCGGCAGCGATCAGAGCGTCAATTCGGCGGCGAACGAGCGTTCGTGAATCGGTATAATCCGCGGATGAACAAGGAAACAAACACGCTCCGTGTCACCGTTTGATCGATTCCTGATAAGCCCAAACTAAGCTGGACTAAGCTCGAGTAATCCGGCTTATAATTTTCGCAGACCGAACGATGCGACCGCGTGATTTGACAATTTGCCGAAGATTCGCCGAGGCGGTGACGAAAAAGAAAAAGGCCACCGAAGTGAATCCCGAACGCAGATGGGGGTGTGGAAGAATAAAACGGGGCCTGTATAGGTGGAGGAGAAAGAGACGCAGACTCGGCGGTGCAAAGAGAGGATCTTCGCTCCTGGTGGAAGATCATTTGCATAAAGTCGCGGAATGAAACGCGGGGGAAACTCGAGAGAGGAAGAGAAGGAACGCGCTCCTGCGGGAGGACGAGGAGAGGAATTCAAGAGGGATGAAATAAGAAAGGGGAAAACCTCCCGGGAGGAAGGTAGAGGGAGAGAGGGAGGGGTGTAAAGTAGACGGTGAGAGGTGACGTCGGATCGAGGACTCGCAGGCACCCGGGAACACCTAAGCTTCATCTTCCCGACTACGACTCTCGCCGCCATATCGCAGCCGCTTCTGTGATCAACGGAATACTTTCAAAGTGTTATATTTCGCTCTCGAGGGGCGAGGAGCGTGGGTTGAATTTCACGAGTGGGACTCTCTGCAGTCGCGCTTTAATCACCGTAGCTGGGGGTCGAAGTGATCGTGCAAGGATCACAAAAAACACGACACGACTGTTCGAATTGAGTTGTAAGGGAAATAATCATCTGCGAGAAGACTCGTTTTTATTTATTTATTTTCATTTTTTTATTTTTAAACAAAGTGAAAAATTATATTGCGCCGATTAGGCAGATCTGCAAGATCTTTAGTCACTGAAATCAGGAAACATACTGAAAAAAATTTCATCACGTCACGCGTCAGGTTTTTTTCTTCAACTCGCGTTTGTAGTTTCATTTGAAGTGAAACACCTGTTTTAGTCGAAATTTGGTGTCCTATTTTTGATTCTAAAGATCCTATGCAAAAGTGATTTCTCACTTTCATTTAATATGTATTGGAGTGAGACTCAAGAATAAATACAAACAGGGAAAGAGAAAATGGAAAGCAGCAGCGTATTCGGAGAAGTATCAAAAGGGAAAAAGAAAAGGTTTCACAGGGAAAAAGAATGAACAAAGGATGAAAAATTTGAAACTGTTTCTTCAATTTTATATGAAATATTATTTAGTTCATTGTAATAAAATGGTGGTTTTTCCATTACCGCTATCCGTTTTTTATACAAACACTTCGTATTTTGCAAAAATACCGTAAGTGATAGAGTGAAATGGGAGTCATTTTTGGATTCAGCATACTTCAAAATATAGTGTCTAACAAAAACGTCACACTTATCTGAAATGAAACACTGTTTTGCAGACCTGTATTACAACAAAACTGACAGTTTTCTCAGCTTTCGATAAATTTAAACATTTCTCATATATTCCATGAATTATATTTTGCCAACTCGTCGGATTTGAATTGATTACATATGTGTTATTGTATACTGTGGTTAGATTGAGCCATTTATCGACGATGATAAAAGCGCTAAGATAAATACACACATCGGATATTGTAAATAAGTGTGCAAAGCTCTCTCAAAACACTTGTGAAAACGAGAAATCCGCAATGATCGATAATCAAGGGGACAGTTCGGTGAAATTTCGGCAATACCAAGTTTTTCGTTATTGAAATGACCAAAAAAGATGCTATCGAAAATTCCCTTCAACAAAATTTAAACCTTCCTAGTATGTGTACTAAAAAAAAATTCAATCTTCTGTGATGAAATTGTACGCGCAAGGAATTTTTGGCACAAAATTTCATGCGCACCGTTTGAGAAAGTCTGAAATTTTGTTGAATATTGAAATTCATTTTCAATCCACATACTACAATGATCTAAATTTATTGTAAATCATTTTTGATCGCACTTTGTTTATTCATTTGAAAAACGGAAGACTCGTTATTATTAAAACTTCGCCTGAGTCCGCCCTCAGTAATTCGTGGACTTCGAACGGAGGTGAAACAGAAAACCTGTGAATATATGAAAAATTTTTTGCTTGTCATTTTTGAAAATAGAGCATTTGAGAAAATTCCTGATCGTGAAATCACGCGTCACGACCCGGATACAAAATGAATTGGGTCAGCTTTGCTGGACGCGCGTAGAGAATCGAGAAAATAATTGTTAGGGAAGGGTAAGAAAGTCAGCAGGTGCAAAATGGCGAGGCGACTGAATTGGCCGCAGACAACGGGACAGCTCTTGGCTGCTGTGAGGTGGACAAAACAAGCAGTCAGAGCGGGAGGAGGAGGAGGAAGAGGAGGAGAGGGCGAGAGGTGAAATTGAAAACGTGACCGAACGGCGAGAGAAAATAAATTAGGAACCGGAGGCGAAGGGCGTGATGGATGCGAAGGAAGCGACGAGGCGCCGGGAGGCCGAGTCACCCTCTGAAGACACACACGCGCCCCGCTGGATTAGGACGCGTACACGTCGACCGGAAGCTCGCTTCGCAAGCTCCGGACGGCGTTGATGCATGCCCGAATTCGGGACCGTTTGCCCAAGGAAGGGGTGAATCGTTCCCGGGTTGAAATGTAGAATAGGGTGATTTTTGATAAGGTCGTTTTTGAATTTCAACTGTCTCACCCCCCCTAATTGGCTCGAAATAATTGAAGAACAAATCTTTAATTTTGTCAAAATTTTAGCTTAACTCTAACCCGTACTGCCACAGGGTTGATTTCCCCATTTAACATTTTCAACGGAACGGTAAAATCTAACAAATGGATTTCAATGAAATTTTATGTAATAAGGATTGAGAGATTTTTGTGTCACTGATCACGAATGTGGAGTCGAAATTTTGAAATTCAAAATGGCATACACACATTCCAAAAGTCATTTGGTTTTGCCATATTGAGAGTTATACCGTCAATTTTCAGCTCGAAATATTGAAAAGTAACTAGTTTATGATTTATCGAGTAGAATGATTAATTTTCCGATATTGTGTTATTTTATGATCATTTTCTTTCCATATTTGAAATTTCATTTTACTGAAGGTAACCAGTGTTCCTTGAAATATAATAATTGAAGAGTATCTTATCACTTTTTCAAGTAGTTCAAGCAGCAGCGTTGTGGTAAAATGTAGAAAGCCGAGAAACCAGAAAAGTCGCAGGATCAAATTTTCGAAAGTAAGAATATTTATTTCATAGAATATTAAACTGCAGGAAGTCGAAATACAGAAAAGTCAAAATTTCGAAAGGTAAATCTCTAAAAAAAAAAACCAAAATATGAAATCAAAATACAATTTTCACCGTTTTATGTAATTTCGCTTTCCATACTTTGACCTTTCCACACTTAAACTCTTCCATGCATTTCCTCATTCTGCATTTTTTTTTTTTTTCTATTTCACATAAATTTGTCTACAGAAAATATTTTATTTTTTAATCTATCTACATTCACAGACAGATTTCAGTGTTCTACACTTTATCCGCCTACACGTATCGACCTTTCTGCACTTGGACCACGTGCATTTTTAAATTTTAAAAAAATTATGCGAAATGCAATAGCAAAAGAACCCCTGGGTCGAGGTTTTGAAAAATTTTTCACACCCTAGATCGCATTAATGTAGACGGTTCGATTCGTGATCTGTCTCCAGTCTGAGGTCGTCGGACTATCTCACTCCTGCGGGGTAAAATTGATTCCGTGTTTTACACGGGGATCCTTAAATCCGTTAAGCCTGTGCAGGATGAATGGTAAGGCAAATATCGACCAGTGCGAGAGAAGAGATAGGACAGGAAGATCCCGATTCGGAATCGCGTACAGAGTGAATCGAGGGGTTGCTTTTTGCAATGCAGATGAAATCTTGGACGATTCGAACCGCGACTGCGACTTTCGGTGGATTATTTCAACGCGTAATTGAAAAAGTGCAATTACCTGTACGCCAACGGTGCCGAATTCCAGCCCCGGACGAAATTGAGAATCGTGGTCTGGATGACCGCTGGGGAGCGAGTGTCGCTGAAATAACCCGGGTAGTTGTTACGAGCTTTCATGAATAGCAAGCAGCGTCTGACTCAAAGTTCAAACCCAGTTATTATATCTCCTCTCCGTGTATGGCGCATGCATGTACGAATCCCCGGGTGTTATATGGGTTCACACACTAGCGCAAAAACACACGCACACATGTACTTCTCCCTTTCACTAGCCAATGCGAATTAAACTTCTCCAGGATTCTCGTCAGAAATCCGATCCGAATAACACATAATATAATCATGCTAACTGTACGGATTTCGTTTCGCGAAATTGGAGAAATTAAAGCGAGAGACAAGGCTTTGAAAAATGCAAATTCACTCCGACGCTTGTTTCCCAGATTTAAATATAATTAATCACACAGTCAAATCATCCCTCGTTCTATATTCTCTCTCAACTGTGTTCGAATATCGATGGACTAAAATTGACGGCAAGTAGAATACAATTTAAAAACCTTACAATACACGCTTCGAACGAAAGTGATGACGGAGATTCTGCCCAGTCATAATTACATCATATCTCGTTTAACGCAAAAACAATTAACGATAAGAAGCATGGAATTTCATTTTGTGAAACGACTTAGATGATTATACAAAAATACCTCGACTCTTTTCGTGCCGCATAATTCCGGCTGGCCTGCGTGTGACTCGAGTATTTCCACTCGCACAAGCGCGCATTAGCGATCACTCGACACTTTGTTCCTGTGAGAAAAAGCACGGAGAAACGAAACACTCGACTCGACGTCGGCTCATTCCGCACCTTGTTTACCGCTAGTCACCGCACAGCGCTGTTTGACCGCGATCTCTCTGACAACATCTGACAAGAGCGACGCTTCGATTCCGATTCTCACTCTTCAATTTTCGATTTGCGCATGCGCCGACGCTGCGAGTACTGTTGATACAGACTTAACGCGTTATCGTCGATCGCCTCACAACAACACGGCGACTTCACTGCGGTGGTTGAAAATCAGCCGAAAATTCAGTCAGTGAATCAAAAAATAGCTTAAATTAATTTGAGTAACTTTTTCAAATACGCTGATTTCGGTTTTGAGTATAATTTTTGGCTATATACCCTGTGAATTCTGGATGCTTACATCAACTTTTAATCCCCTGCAGTGACCGTAATAAGTGCTTTACTTCCCTTTTTCTTATCGAAACTTAAGTCGATTTAAGCCGTTATTTGACCCATAGGATCGATTGAGAGGGAGAAGAATCGGGATCTAGTCTTTTTTACACATCAGAAGTTCCATATTTTTTAGCTAACAAAAACCACCCCTATAAGTTTGATGAAAACCGTCGATCCGGAGGTCTGATACTCTCCTTGTTGAATCAAATCATGTCGATGACTCGGCCGGTAGCGAGAATGAAGAACAAACAGAGCCGAGATTTGTGTAAAGAGTTTCAGAGACAGAAAGCTCAAGGATCGCGAGCTTGCGGTCCTTGAAGCGATCGACCGGGCTCGCCTCCCTTTTCCTCGTGTTTCGCCGTACCGAAAGTTCTTCGGCTGTAGGTGGTACAAAGAGCGGTGTTGCAGAGGGTCGCGTGTTCGATATCTCGAGTCGAGGGCGCCGCGCTTGGGAGTGTGTGACCAGCGGCTGAGCTCCGAGCTCTTTTTACGTGCAGCCAAAGCTGCCGCAGGCTAAGGCCGCATCCATCACCTGCCATCCCCGAGCACCGATCCTTGGAGGGATAAAAATTCGCCTCCTCCGAGCGGCGCGGCTCGCTGTCTCATCAACATCTAATTACTACCCCAAACACGAATTACTGCCCCACGCGTAAATGTTTGTTGAACGTGAATGGCCGGCGCAAAGCGTCCCTTCGGTGGCTTCGACAAACAGGGAGGGACAAACACACGCGTGCTTGACGAGTCCTGAGTGCGGTCAGCGCCTGCGGTTTTAGGCGCGGCGAATCTATTTCCGGTACACGCGTGCGGATCGCGCCGTTTTTACGAGCCACGAACAGTCGGCGTGGAATTGTTCGTTTTTACGTTGTAGCCGAAATAAGTGCGTTTTTCTTTTTTTTTTTGTTTACGGCAATCATTTTTCGACGAACCAAAGTGAGTAGGCACGAGATTTCATCAGATCCAGAAATACTTCGCTTCAGAGCCATTTCTGACGTATTTTCACAGTATTATAAAGGAAAATAAAAAAATTCATGTGTAAATAAAATAATACCAGCCAGAAAAAACAGTTTTTTTGCTGTACTTGTCATCCGACATTTTCTAAAAACCTGTTTTTCGGATTTTAAACGTTGGAAAACGTTGATTAAAAGTAGAAGAAACAAAATTTTAGTCGAAAAATGTCCAAAATGTCTTGTTGAAATTATTTTCAGCAAAGGCATAAGATTTAATCGAATACCATAATTGCAAAATAGTATATTGTGAAACTCGTCGGTAAAAGTGACGATTCTGAGTTAGTGTGACGTTAGCCGTACCAGCCACGTCACTTTTAAAAAAATGTAAAATTATGCGACTTTGGCCACCCGCTGAATATGAACAAAAGATATATTAACACACCTCTACAAAATTCATTTTCACTTTCAACCCTTCGTGAACACCGCGAATCATTTTGACTTGGAAAAATTTTTCATTTCATCCTCAGTTTTCCATAATTGAAAATTTTCAATAATTTTTTTAAACAGTTTCATTTCATATCATCCGAATTTCAATTCGGCATACATATTAAGGAACGTTTAAAGTATATCCCTGAATTTTTAAACTAAAATCCGACCAAAGGGTTTTTTAATGACAGGTGGATGAATCACCATCCGGGTAAAATTGACCAGACGCGTCAAAATCGTGGCCCAAAGTAAGTTCGTTAACTAAAAACCATATTTTTCGATCGTGATTTATAACAAAAATATTTGATTATACTATATCACGGTACAATCTACAGCTAGAAATTTTCCTCCGTGCAACAATTAGGTTCGACGACCGTCACCGAGTTCTGTACTTTTTGGCGTGACGAGGTGGTCGGAAATTATGGTACAAGGTGCCCTTTACGCCATGCTAGCTTTACTCGCAGTTAAACATTGATCTAACGCTGGCTTAATGGACCGCGAAATGACTCTCCTTGGTGGGATGTTTTTCGGAGGAGATGCGACGTTCACAGGCAGTCGCTTTTCCAAGTTCATTATACTTTCCTCTCCCCTGCCGTCTCTTAACGCCCTTGTCAAACTAACGCCTGAAACAAAACCTAGCCTCACAGTCTACTCGGCATTTATGATCATGCCGACAGCTTTCAAGGATCGATTGATCGCCCGCGCCGGTACAAACTTCGTTTGAGAACTTTTTTCCGCGGTAAAATTTTCCTCAAAGTATCCGGATAAAGCGCGGAAAATTGGAGCAGGGAACCCAAAAGCGAGTAGCTCAGGATCAGGTGTTGTATAATTTTTTGGATATTTTTTTTTCCATTCTTCTTCTCCCTCTTCTTTTTCTCTTTTGTCTTTCGCATTTCTGACGCTGATGGGTTTTGTGATGTATGAGGATTCCCGTTCGATCCCGTTATTCAAATCGCCAACTCGTGACGCTTCGCGATACTCTATTTCGTATATATATATATATATATATATATATATATATATATATATATGTATATAAGTATGTATGCATGTGAGATACTAGTTATACGATATAACATGTTGATATTTTACGCTCCGTCTGTTCGACTGACGTCAAAATTTGACGACTTTCCATTCCCATCAAGATTAGTCGAGCGGAGTGGAGTTCTCTGACAATCCAAAGTAGCGAAAATCCGTGCAGAGCGAAACTGCGCAGAGTCTGACACCAAGGGAATATCGTTCAACGGCCTAATTCACTCGTTGACGTTGATATGTCGCTCTCGGACACGCGTCGCGTAATTTTACTCGCGTACAACGGCCGCGTGTACGAGCGTTTAATTAATGATTCCTGATTACACCTTGCGGTACGAGGAGGAAAGAAATCATTGTACGAAACAAGATCGGGTGCGTTGGCTGAACGAAAAAACGAAAGTGGTAAAACGGAAAGGAGGTAAAACAACTCCGATTTTACTGTGAATAAAATTTTGCGAAGCAATTTCGTGCGCGGAAAATCTGATAAAAATTTACCACCGGCTCAATTCACACACACACACAGAGAGAAAGACACGCGCGTACATCTAAGCTCTTTTTCAAACTCGTAAAATGAGAGAAAACTGTGAGGCATAAAATAATGCGACGGAAGGACGATTATGGCTGTATGAAAATATAATGCTGGAAACGAGGGGAGACGTTTCGAAAGGGAGAAGAAAAGAAGAAAAAAATAAATCGGACAAGTGCGGGTAAAACTTGCGCCCTGAAGGTGCCGCACAAACTGAATTATCATTATTTATTATTTTTTTTTTTTTATGTGATATAAATACAAATTAACTATTTTCAAACTTTTTTCTTTTCTTGCGCCGTGAGACCTTGATTCTTTCCAAATTCCATGATTCTAGGTCAACGGGAAGTATTCTACAGGTTTTGATTTCCGAGGACTGAGCGGTGACGGAAACTAAAAATTTCTCTCAGGGCAGGTACCTTGGACCTTAGTATTTGATACTAATTTGAACTTGATATCCTGTTGAGGTACGGAACCAGAATAAAAAAAAAAAAAAAATGATAGAAATAATAAAAATAATAAGCACAAAAAAAAAGTAAATAAATATCACGGTTTACGAAAGAAAAACAAAATGACGAGTAAAAATGGCAGCTGGAGAGAAAAGAAACACTCCAAGGAACGGAAATAAAGGCAGAAGAATATACGCTGGTGCAGGAAAATGGACCGGGCGACATTCAAATTGAATTCAACCCGATACACACGGTTTTCGTTATTGCATTTCGCTTTATTTCATCCTGCAGCTGCAGCTGCCTGAATCTGAACTCTCTCCACGACTCGTCGTCGCAATGCACACGTCAATTGGCGCGCTCAATTTGCGATTTATTAAAGGGTTGTGCCTAGTCAGCGGGCCGAATAAAGGGATTTTTCGTATAGAGACATTTCAATTTGTTAATACAAAAATTTATATGCGTATCGGGGGTAGCATTGAATTTCATTCTCATGTTTTTTAGATGCAAAAATTACGATTTTTAAAGCTGCTATAGCCGATCTTCGGGAGCAATTCTGAAAAAAGTCGTCTTGCGGTGAGCAAGATATCTTTGGACTGGATCATCCAAAATGAAAAAACAAGAAAGATTCAGTTAATATAAGGTATTATCTGGTCTTAAATCAACTGAATAAGCAGAATATTAATTTTAAACGAAATGGTGGCTTCTCAATAAAAAAAGGATAATCGATTTTCCCTCAAAATATTTCCCTTTATTTGTTTATCAAGTGGAAAATATTTACTGGCGAGAAAAAACCTTCGATCAAGGACTGAAAAATTGATTTTTGAAAAATCTCACCCAAGTATGAGCCCTCAAATCGTTGTACCGACTGATCCGTCCATTCGCTCGTGTAATTTTTGCCTGTCGCGAAATCTTGATTTGGAATTTTCGCAGTGTTTGCAATCATTAACGGAGCCAATGGCTCGGCGAAAACCGAGTCGGAATGCGACCTGAAACGGTGAGAAGACTATTTCTACCAACGGTTCGTTGATCCTTCGGATTCCTTGAGGAGGCAAGACTGGTATTTTCCTATCCCAATGTAAATTACTTGGGAGTCGATCTCGGCTCTGTATAAACGGAATAAGTCGGGTGGAAATTTCTATCAACGATTCGAGTACGACTCGACGAAGAGTAAGATATAATCGCGATGACGTAAACGCGCGAGACTCGATGAAAAACGGAGAAAGAATAATAAATTGGACGCTCTTGGTCCGTCGCCCTCTTTTTTCGACCCTCCTCAAGGATGTATCTGAAAAGAAAGAAATAATTGTGTAATAAAAAGAAATCGGCGAAATCAGGGATTTGAAGCAAGATTGAAGCTCATTCGGTTGAATTTTTTTTTTTTTTTTTTTTTTTCAAAGCGTAGGTGGGTAAAGAAAAAACTGCAAAACCGTGAATTTGAATAAAGAATTGGTTCTTTTTTTTTGGTAAATATATATATATATATATACATATATATATATATATATATATACGTACATCAAAATCATACTAGTTGGCGAATTTTTAAGCATTGAGATTAATTTCGTTAGTAAATGAATTCCCTTCAAATCCCTTAGGAACGAATATTTGATATCGTTGATTTGTATTCAATAATGCACGAGCTTGCCAATATTAAAATCTGCCATAACGATTTCGCGTACGCAATTATTTTTTTCTGCGATTATCTCAACGGCTAAGGGAAAATAAAATATATTCAAGAGAATTTCCATACAAATTTGTTTACGGAGCAAATAAGAATTTAATTTATGAAAATTTCATGCATCGCGTATGCATTACGAAAATAGAAAAAAAAAATAAGCCAAAAAAAAAGGCAAATAATATAACGGCTAGAAACCGGAGATCTGCTATTTTTAGTTAAAGTTCGTTAGACTTTGATTTTTTTCTTATCCTCGTTTGATTTTTTCTTTGAATACACGGAAAATATAGTTTTACTTAAATTCAATTCGGTTGATCTTTACAGTCGTTTTTCCATCCCGTTCAATTTTCTTCGCAGCAATTCTGCGTCTGATATTCAGAATCTTCCGGCCAAAGTTTGACAGGTTTTTCGCCTTCGCGTAGCGTCTCGAGTTTAGAATTCGCGACTCTCAGCAACCGAGTCGGAAAATTTTCGCGCACATTGCGGAGGAATTTTGCGGTCGTATCACGACTCTTCCTCTTGAGCCAGCTAGAAAACCACCCTGTGGAGCTTTCGAGATAGGTTGGCTTCGTCCTCGTCGTCGGCGACGGCGGCGGCAGGAAAGGCAGAGAAGGTAGAGAAGGCGTTGTTAGCTGGCTACACGGGGCTTATAAATCAGTGGTGATAAATAATGCAGCCTTGGCACCCTGCGTTTAGCTGTATAAGCTCGAGTAGCGACGGATTCGAACAACCTTGCTGTTGCAAAAAGCTCGAACAACCAAACAACCGCATACTAATCTCGACTTGAACTTCCTGCAAATGGAACTTCTGAAATGGAATTGTGTGATATTCATCAGAATAATATCGCGTCAGAGGTGATAAAGAATTATTTTCTTGAATATCCAGACGCCAAAAAATAATTCTTTGCATCAAATCGGCTCTTTTCTTCCATTCATTTCTCTCCACGCAATGAAAATTTGTTTCGATAATTTCCGTGGAAATTTTTAACCAGTATGAAAAATTGATCGAAAGTTTATTTTTGTCTTCTGGATCTCACTTAGCGTCGTTTACACACCTCGCTTTACTCCAACTTGTTCCTTACCTGCAGTACCAGAATTGTGCTTCAGGCGATACACCGTTCTGGGTAAATTTTCGTCGGTTGGTGGAGATGCGAAAGCTTGTTGCGAGATTTCGAGAATTTAATACACCGAATTGAGCCAAGCTTGTATCCTGCAAACATCGCGAGCTTGCGGAAGATTTTCATCACGCGATTAGCTGTAATTTGTTCTCTTTTTTTTCTACAAGCTTAACTGCAGAGACTTAATTATTTTAAGAGGAAAACAAAACGAGACTGCAAGTGCCATATCTTTCACCAGAATTACACAAACGAATTTAAGCGATCAATAACTATTGAACAGTTTTCATGTGATTTTTTTGATTTCTGGTTACAGATACTTACCGTCTTTTTAAATTCTCACTTACATTCATTTGCTCATGAATAATCGACAGCATTGAGTTTCGGAATCATTAAAATTTTCTTCTTCACCGTATCTTACCTACATATTTCACTAATTTTTTAACATCGAGAGAGTAAAAGCTACGACAATAACTAACTTGCGACACGTTGAAAAAAAAAGGTGAATAAAAAAAAGAAGTTTCGCATGCACTTGTATCCTCTGGACGGTGGCTCGTGTCTTCCGGTAGGAAGTCCGCCCCCTAAAGCCACGTATTCGGCAGCGGAAGCAGCAGAACTGGACAGAAGGGGCAGACCTTTATTTTCCACAATTACTAGACGTTTCAATTATAGTGGGCAAGATCCCCGTGGGTCACATCAGAACGTCGAGCCGGCTGCTGGTGCAGTGATGGACACAGCGCCCAGGCGTTTTTCCTGTCTGGGTTTTTTTTTCTTTTTGTTTTTCTCCACATTTCCTTTTTTTTTTTTTTTTTTACTCTAATGAAATATCGCCTGTCCTCCGGCGGCACGAGTTTCTTTCTTCCCTTTTCCTTCCTTCCTTCCTTCCTTCCTTGCTTGCTTGCTTACTTGCTTTATTCCTTTCGGCGTTTCTTTTCATCCGGAGAATCGAGCTTGCCAGAGGAAAAATTCATTTAACAGTTACCTTACCTCGCGCACTCACACGCCAGTTTCTTTTCCACCCACCGATGTGCCGCGCAACTACGGTTGAGCTTCTGGGTTTTGGTTTTCTTTTTTTTTTCTTTCCCTCTTTTTTTTTTTACAAATTTATTTTCTCTCCTATTTGTATTGTTCAGCTTTTATTTTCCTCCAACAGAATTACACAAAGCTTCGTCCTGCTGGATTTGAACGCGAAAAACTCGGGGCTTTGGTTCTTTTTAATATAATCCCGTTTCCAGCACTTAGCACATAAAGCTGAAGGAAATAATTTTCCGATAGAATTTTTCTTGTCTACGGTAAACTAACTCTACATGTTTTGCTTTTCTGTGATTTATTTTATTTTTTTTCTCTGTCTCTTTTTTTCGTTTTTCTTTATATTCCGCCTTCTCATTACTTCCAACCCCTAGAAGCTGCCAACGTTTTTATAAAACGGACATCGATCGGCTGATTACAACTTCTGGATCACAGTGGTTCGGGGAATTTTGTTTCATGACGAGTAGATTCGATCTTATTTATTTCGGTAGTCTTGTTGTATTATATCGTTGCCAAAAACCGTCGTTCGCTATCGAGAATCCAGCCTCACCGGTTTTCTATCTAACGCGATATCGATAAAATCCCCAGCGATTTTTTTCTTCTTTAATCCACCAAGCCGGCTTAGCTTCCCTGTCGTCGTCTGTATATAATCCCGTGTTTAATAGCTTTCTATCCTGAAAAATCATCCGGTTTATCGTTCGCTACGCGGTACGTGCACTTCTTAAAATGAAAAAGAGCCGCGGATCAAAATTGAAAAATTATTGACGCAAAGAAGAGAAATAAAAAAAGAAAAAAGACTAAAGCGAGGTACAATCTTGGAATAAGACGTCTCTGTTTCAACGCTACAATATTAAAGTTCAAACGAGTTTCAGCGAGAAATTCGAGTGTTGATATTAACCGCAATGATGATCTGTGAAAAAATGTATGAAAGAGATGAGGATAACGGGAACAATCGCGGTATTGAAGAAGACAAGAATAATCGCGATTCAGATGAAATAACCGAGAATTTAATTGGTGAATTAATTGCTAGCGCTCGGGGAGAGCGTGAAAAAGAAAACAGGTAGAAAACAAAGAAGGCAAAAAATTCATCGACGGTCTGAATTAATGACAGCACGCGATTCTTGATAAAACGATAGCCTCGACGTGACCGTGGAACAAAGTGAATCTGTGCGAATCTCCGCGGGGGTTGGAAAGGTTACATTTTTGGCGACTTTCCCTGAGCGGAATATTATATCAGCAATTTACGACCGGCCGGCTTTCGGTTTAATGTCGCACGTTTCTGCAGCGGTGCAGCTTCTGGTATCGCGTCTCTGCCTTGCATGCAAATTGCACCAGGAGGCCGGTATTAGGCGGTTCGCAATGCCCGAAGTTTGCAAAATAGTAATTGAATTCGGTGCAGCGGAATCGAGACGCCGAAATCAGCTGTGAAAAATTTGATAACTGAAATTGGCGGTACGAAAAATTGTCGTTAATTAACGATCGGTTTGAGCCGGGAAATTCGATAGATGGGATAGGATAAAAAAAAAAAAAAAAATTCGAAATATCAATGAACGGCGTCCTCGATCAAATCAGCCGCGCAATTTCCTTCAAACTCGAAATATTTAACGACAATTAATGGCCGGCTGCGTGGTTCGACGTCGCCGCAGACCGACAGGGACTTTCGGTGGCTGGAAATGATTTATTGAGGTTCGTTAAAATCCCCATACCCGACCCTCTGGAGCGGCTGGTCTTGGCGTAAATGAGATTAATTAAATGGGATATTTCGAATAAGTGAGAATCTCCGGGTGGAAATTATAAACGGCGTTGCCCTGATGCTGATAAGGAATTTGTTTTTTTGAGTTCGGTGTTTGGGGCGGGGTTGAAATTCTGAATTTGAAAGTTCCAAAAGTGCTAATTTTCGGGTTTTTTTTTATGCTGAAATTTAATGTGAAGAAATCAAACTTTGACGAAACATCGAAGTTTCGAATGGCACGAAACTCGACGCTCAAAGTTCCGAAATTGCGAAAATGAGAAAATTTCAAAATCTGAAGCATCGAAATTCCGAATGATCCAAGATTTTCGGTTCCGTGAATTTCTCTACTTTGATCTTTCTTTGTTTCGGATTTCGATATTTTTACATTGGTCATCCTGATTTTCAGTTTTTCTCATTTTTTACATCCACTCGTTGAGTAAACTACGCTGTGTGAGTATATTTTAATTTCCGGAATTTTACTCTGTCGAAACTTTATTTTGCGATACTTTTCTCTATCGTAACTTGAATTTTCGGAATTTTGCATTTCCGACCATTCGGAACTTTGTTGTTTAATAAAAGTTTGATTTCTTCATTTCAAGTCTCGCTATCAGAAATTTCTAAATTAAGCGCTTTCGGACCTTTTCAAAGTCGGAACTTCAACTCCACCCCCGCTGCATAATTCTAGTGCAATCAAATATTTTTGTAAACATTTTCACGTACCTATTTTCGATGCGTTTATTTCTCCTCGATAGAAATACGTACTTGTAAATCCTTTCGTATACAACCGCAAAATCACCCCCATGTAGTTTTACAAGTCTTTTCAAAGCTTTAAGCACTGGCGCTGGCTACATCAGTTCAGTTTCCGTGTATAATTTACTTTCATATATCGTAATTCCTCGGCGTTATTTCACCTTCTCTTTCACCGTGCTCGTTATTTTATTGCAAACCAAAGGCTTGTTAAGAATGTGGGTTAAACCACTTCTGCAGTTTACAGTCCGCTTTATCGCAAATTGAAACTCGCGGTGCAAAGGCGATTTTTACGTAGCATCGATCTCTGCTTACCTGCTTCGGTTTAAACTAGAATATCAAAGGTAATCGAAAATCGCGCCTAATTAACCTGCGAATAATATATCCAACTGAATGATTCAGCAGACTTTTTTTTGTTAAGAAATTTGTCGCATCGTTCGGGATCGCAAGTTTGTTTGGATATAAATTTAATTAACAAGGTACAGTTTGTAGGAAAAGAGTGACTTCGATTGCGCTCAATGATCCACAAAATCTGGTGTCAAATAAAAACTAAAAAATCTCAACAAAAAATAGTTCATCAAAGTGAAACACCAATTTGACACACTTGTTTAGTGTTGTTTCCTGTATTTGTTTTTTTTTTTTACTAATTGTAAGCTCTTGTTGCAAATATCAAATAATTGTGATTCACAGCACTGTAATATAGTACTTGAAGATCTTGAATCGTTTCTTCAACAATATTGAATTTAGATTTCCGCTGGATTTTATCAACCTCATAAAAATGTATCGCAAACCTTTTTCAGGTGTTTTCAATGTTCTTGAAGGTATCGATTGAACGAAGAAGAACTAGAACATAATACTGTTTTTTCAACCGTCAACTTTGGTCCGTTACATTTTTGGGTATCAGATGTCGAACGCTTAATAATCTTTCCAAGAATATTACGAGATTATTCAGCTAATTTCCAGTCGTAGTAACTTACGAAAGTCTTGTGATTAAAAAATTTAACAATAAAAAATATTCCAATTTTCAACAAAAGCTCAGATATCAATGCTATTTTGGTAGATTCTCTTCGATTTTGATCTACGATGACTAATTTTATTAATAAATTATTTTCCAAAGCTTCACTAAAACACTTTTTTTCACTCATGTTCATATCATTGAATATTCAATTCTAGAATACCGGGTACATTATACATCGATTGCGATAAACAAATAACGCTAATTAAAGTATGTCTGATAAAAATTAAGACAGTTTCAAAAGAAATATCAAGAAAATAATTTTCCCAACAAAGCGAGCAGTCGCAAAATAAAATTGATCGAACCTACTACATTTTAAATTATTTCGTGCATTCAATTCCAGTGTTAAATATTTTTCATAATCAAACAGATCGCAAGCTTTGGTGTACAACAACTCGTTGAATCCTAAACGCGCGGCCATTTGGTAATAAAATAGATGAGAAGCATCGATTTTCGGCTAACCAGCCTCCCGAACAGTTTCTCTGAATTTTTGGCCCGACTCCAAGAGGCGCGACTATACATCGATCGGCATAAACCTGAGCTTTGTAACGCACGAGGTAGATCAGGAATAAGTGGAAAACGGTCGGGAAATAAGCGTTCGAACTGCAGCGACGGAGGCGCGTGCGGCGGGGATACAATGGCAGACAAATGACACCCCCGTCAAGGGAGATTGGTTCGACAGACAACAGAAATATATCGCGAGTCGTACGCTGCAAGTTTTATTAGAAAACGCTTCCCGCCCCCCTCGGAACGAACGAAGCCTACGCGGATGAACGCCTCTCAATATTGGGGCAATTTATAAACTTATTTCCTTCCTTTCTTCCTTCTTTTGTTACTTCTAGCCTGTTTCACCTGCTTGTCGCTCTTCTCCCATACCAATTTCCGCAATACCTACCATACCCTACACACCGAGGCTCGAAAAAGGATGGCGAATCGGAACATCGGGTATCAGCGATAAAACGACCGTCGATCAGGACGCTGTCGCTGACGGTGAACGACTCTTACGGAAAAACTCTAAGCAAACCAAAAAAAAAAAAACAAGCCGGAAACACGGGTTTTTTTTTTTTTTTTTTTTTTTTTTTTAGTAACACTTTTCATCACCGCAAAAAGAGAAGAGTCTGACGATATATACGACAAAATTTCGCGATGATCTCGAAAATGACCGAGTGAAAGATTTGAAACTGATAGGACTTGGCAAAAAATTTTGAAAGGTAAATTAGAAGAAAAAAATTACATTTGTTATGATAACTGGATAAATTCAGTAAAGGAGGTATCTTTAAAAAACAACTGTTTGAATATTGTTGGAATTACGAAAAACGAGCTATTGTCGATCCTTTTTTGGTAATTGCAACGCAAAATCAGTTTGTGAGGTTTACTTTACTTTTTTAGTTTGATAAGGCTTTATCGTCAATTTATTGCTGCATAAGCATTAAATTTTCGCAACAGTTGCAAGAAAATATTAATTGAGGAAGACTCTCGAGGAGCTTGACTTTTAAAAGTTAGAAAATGTTTCGGGCTTCATGGTTTACTGAATTTCGGACATCGCTAAGGGTGCAAAGTAACGATTTTCCGAACATAGTTCCATCGATCGTTTATTAAAGTAACGTTACTAACTTAATCCTTACGCCGTTCGACGATGAATTCCAAGCCTTGAAACTCGCACCTCGTAGGTTTGCGAAAAACGAGTTATATACCTGTAGGAGTGAAATTTGGCAGAGTGAGAGCGGAAGAGAGCGAGTTCCTTTTGGGGCGGTTGTAACAAAGGGGTGTTTGTGAGAACGGACGGAGAATAAGAGGGAGAGAGACGGAGGGGCGAAGTAAGAAAAGGAACCGACTGAGACGGCGCGGGGCGTCGCGACGCTTTCAAAGAAGAGATCGTTCCGTAGCCTGCAGGATCACAGGAGCGCCGTTTTTGCGAAGGTGACGGGAGGCGGGTATTGCGGGCTCCGCTTACTCGCCATTAGCTTTCAGCAAGGTGACGCGGGGGGAGCGGAAGTCGAGGTCTTTGTCGGTACGAAAGCAGCCTGCAACAAACTTGGACAAAACAGTTGATCGCGGGATCCTTACCCCAGCCTCGTCCCTTCTTTCTCCTTTTCTTCCCTGTTCAACACGCGCCCCCCGTAAACCGGTTGCTCAAAAATTTTCCGCACTGTAAGATTTATGAATCTCTCCGAGATTAGCTCGGAAAGTGTAACAAACTTCTCGTCGGTATGTTGAACAGCCATCGTCTGAAATCGCGCCGTGATCTATTGATCAGCGATCCATTATTTTATCCTGCGAAATTTGACGTGGATAAATTTTTTCACGCACAATGCGTAAAATGCGATTTTACGCACTTTTGGTAGTGCGTAAAATGGCACTTTTCGATACAGTGCGCAAAATGGAATTATTCTACCGATACTGTGTGGAAAAAGTATCGCATGAAGCACGTGTACAAAATCGCATCTTACCCACTTGTTGCATGATCGACTATTCCGAGATTATCTGCGATTCATCGCCAAAGCGCGAACATTTGATCCGATCATCGGAACGGCCGTTCAAAAAGTGTAAAATAGCAGCTGATTTCAGAAGCTGCATTATAAACGGGTGACAATTGACGGTTGAATAGCAACTCCCTGTAGTACCGAACGGGGGAAAGAAGCAACTCTTGAAATGAAGTCTCGAGCTTTCCGAGTCCCGAAAAAGCAAGACGCAGCCTGTAACTTCCAGACAATTTAATCCCCGTTCTAGTTTACATGTTGAAGTGCGAGCGTCGTTCACTTTGTCCTCAATGAAAGTAGCGACAGAGGGTGAAAAGTGATGAAGAGTGAGAGAGAGAGAGAGAGAGAGAGAGAGAGAGAGAGTTGGCAACGAGAATACGAGGCAAGGTGTGAAAACCTGAGGAGGTATAAAACCGAGAGGGCGACACGTGCATCCAGTATACACACCGGTATAATTTTCCCTGAGTGTTATTGTTTCCCTTGAAAATAGAAGCACGGGGGTGATTATGAAAAAGTTTTAATGGACTCGTGACGGAGACGAGATCAGAGTTTTCCCATCAGCCGAACGGCCCGCATGCCGGTATTGCTAATTCATGCAAATAACCAGCTGAGGCTTCTTCTTCTCGATTCTGATCTTGGTGTAATACATTCGACCGGAATCGCGTGCGTTATGGGTAGTCCCAAGAATGGCAAGAAACAATTGATTTCCGATTAAATCGATTATTTTTTCCGAGTAATCGATTAATCATAATCGATTATATTTCAAGCTCGATCAATCGACCGACTCGATAATTTTTCCTCCAAATCTATTCTCGTTTTTCACTCCCGTAAACGATGCAACACAATATTAATTTATTCGATTAACGTATCAATTATTATCATTGTCTTATACTAACTAAGTATCCATATTATACAATAAGTGATAGATAAATGAATACGTTTATCTGAAATTGAAAAATGTTTCCAATCAAACTATAAATTATGAAAAAACATTTCCGTTATTAAGACTGCATACCGAAATTTGCACAATTTTGGCTTCAAATGCACCGCTTCAAAATAATACGAAACAATCGATGAACAACCAATTTTTACCGATTCAATCGAGCCGTGTTCGATTATTTTTCGGACTCAATTAACCGAGGCATCGATTATTTCTAGTTTAGTGACCATCGCTAACTGTTTTCCGATCTAGTCTGCGGGATGCTTTTTTTCCCAGTCAATTATGCCCGCCATTCTTGTTTCAACGAACAATCCCTCGCCTAAAATTAGCTAAATAAAATCATACGGTAAGGGTGGTTCCTTCCCGTTTGCCGTGAGGGATGCACACCTACGGATACACCAACGTTTTCCGCGTCACCGCACGCGGCTGACCCCGAAAATTACTCCCGCAGTGTTCCGGACGCGAAACGTATAAGCCAGGACGACGCGAGTCGAGCGGATGGAAAATGTATCGGTTGTTCACCCTCCGCTTGAAAACGTCGCGACCATATTGGCAATAGCCGACGAGGTGTGGGACAAAGGGAAGAGAAACTGGTGGAAGTACACGCCAACTTTCTCCGCAGGTGTCGCCGGCTTTCAACCGCGGATGTCGCCTAGCCGACTGGTAGAGAAACGTGTTGGCTACTTTGCTAATTAAATTTCAGTGAAACTTTAGCTCGAGCTTGCAGCGTGGAAAATTTAGAACTTTGATATCCGGTTATCGACAAACACCGTGTTCAATAATCACACACATTCTCGTTAATAGCTGATCGTGAAGTTAATTTGGATTTAAAAAAAGAAAAAGAAAAAGAAGAAATGAGTGAATATAAGTACTATGGATCAAATTGTCTTATTCGGAATATCGATAGCTTTATGGAAGGAATAATCCCTCGAAGAAAAAAAAAAAAAAAAAAGTGAAGCTTCGCGGAGTAGAATTTTTCTTGGCAGAACGTCACCGCAATGAGCCGCTGTTTTAATATCCTTTAAGCCCGCGGAGAACGGAAATAGGTTTTCACCGGAGAATAAAAGCCCCCGGGCAAAGCTTTACAACGTTATTACACTGGCGGGCATATATTAACGTTGACTCGAGCCTCGGGCACACGTACCGTTCCGTAATGAATGTTATTATTATATTTTTTTCCACCCCTCGGTGGGTCTGAAAATCAAACGTCAAATCCAGCCGCGAGGCGTTTGTCGGCATCATAACAATAGGCAGTCCAGCACCGCCATGCGTAAATTTAAAATAAAATGTACAACTAGAGAAAAAAAAAAAAAAAAAAACAATGAGGAAAAAAACAAAAGAACCCGAGAGTTACTTTGATCAGCGGTTAAAAATCCCGTAGAAACTGGATTTTATTTTTTCTTACTTTCTTACGTATCATGCTTGTTTCCTTCACCGCAGGTGAAACGAGCCAATGAATCCACGGAGCAGAAAATTTTACGGAAATAAGAATAGCGGTGGGCTTTTTCTAAGCTCGGATAAGGCGGCCAAGAATCTCACGATAGCTACTCCGGTAAAAGTTTGTGCTTTCGATGGCTTAACGATATTACTCGAAGCTCCCTGCAGAATCCAATCCTTCGCTCTTAAATTTTCCGCGCTGTTGTTGCGCCGCGGAAAACTAGACGAGATTATCAAACTTGTTGAAAACTATAACAAGCCCTCCATGGAGGCAACGCGATTCTCCATTCGGCTGATCAACCCGTAGCCGATAATCTTTAGCGCTGATAAAGCTACGCGGTCGCTCCCCGGCTCTCGGCCTGTTAATTCAATCGAAACTCTGCCCTTACAGCCCTGGCTGTCGAAGCCTGAAACTATTGGACACGTAGAAGACGGGCGAGGCCCTCCGGAAATGCGGTTTCAACTGGGAATAGAATTTCGGAAGCTTGGCTCCCCGCTGTTAGGTAATATCGAATTAGGCTGTTTACTTTATCTTGATATGGCTCAAACAGGGGTCGACATTAAGGGTGAAGTCAAACACGAGTAGACGGTTGAAAAAGTGGCTAAATTTCCAAATTTATACCACTGTGATCTATCTTTTTTTTTTTATCAACCGAAGACGTTGTAAATTTTTGATAAAAAAAAAAAGTTTTCAAATTTTTGATTGCGGAATAGAGGATCAACTGTTCTAGAATATTATCGAAAAATTTAATAGAAATCTATTCAGGCGTTTTCAAGATATCGCGAAACTTGCAAAACATGCCGCGAAAAGTGTTTCCGGTTGATTGATTATAGGGGAAAACAAATTCTCAATAAAGCTAGACTTACCTACGTACTTTTGAATAAAACAAACCACAACCGAATTGAATAATTGGTTATTGAAATACGAGATGTAGTAGCTTGAAGAGTGCGAAACTGGTGACAGCGGTGGGATTTTTCGCAACAATTTATTCCGGTGAGTAGTCGCGACAAGGCGTTCCAAGCATCGCGAAATGAGTTATGCGATTCGCTAGCCGCCAGCAGCTGGTGAAACTTGTGTTGGTATAAGAAAGTTTTGCGAGACCAGCGGAGGAAACTTTTTCGCTGTTGCTCGTTATCATCCTGCAGTTACTTAGCCTCCTGGACATGTTTATTCCAACAGGGAGTGCTGTTCGTTAGCTGTTATGCCCGGCAAGAATTGTTTTTCTTTTGTCAACTGTTATGAGGGTCGGCATAGCCGAAGACAAACAATTTTCCAACTAGCGTACGTTCGAGCCACTCAACGGTGAACGAAATGGGGGAATTTCCGCACAGGAGGAACGCAACCGTTCGGGCACTCAGATTTAACAAGCCGCTCGGGTTCCTGCAGGCGTCTCACATCCTTAAGTCGGGATTCCAGACCCGTAGAAAAATACCGCGGATGCTGAATGCACCGTAAGAATAACCGAGTAAATCGCACCCCTGACGATCACCTTCGTCCTCAAAAATTCACCCTATCAGTTGTCGATGATCGTCGCTCAACGTTCATCGAATTCTCCAGATAACGTTGCCTCGGGAGATCGAATCATGCTCGGGGAATATTTTCAAATAATTTCAAATTGAATTGCATTTCTTCGATTGTTCCTTAAAATTACACGTGATATAATTATATACTGCAAGTTTATAAGGTGTTGCGTGCAGCGATGCACTTGTGGAAATAACACCGTCAGCTTGGAATATAATTCGTAATCATCAGTGTCGAATAAGCAAAATGAATTCCAATTTTCAATTTGAATTATCAAACGGCAGACAATCTGCATGACTGTAATGGCATCCCCCCCCCCCCCCCCCCCCTTATTATAGGCGTCCGAAAGGAAGGGTGGGAATGTTTGCGATTAGCCACAACTTTGTGAAAAAAAAGACCAATGCTTTGTCATTATATGATGAGAATTTAGGGCCGAGAATGAACTGAGTTTATTGCATAAGGGGTGTGGCAAAATTATAGGCAAACCAAGTTACACTGAATTTATTATGATTGCGGTAGGTGCGAACTGAGATAAATATTTAATTTAGCTAAGTAATCGCCGCTGAAGAAAAATACATGCGTATAATAATAAAATGCATATTTCTTATTTTATCTTTCTTTTTTTTTTTATTTGTTTCTGTTGTAAACGACTCTGACGTAAGCCTGTAATTGTGAAATAAGTACCAGGCGTTGGATAAATTGCGTGACGAAAAATTTTCTTTTTTCAGCAGCTGTGTAATTTATAAGAAAAAGAAGAAAACGATATTCTCATAAAGCATATACTCATATAAATAAGTTCGTATCCTTGAATAATTTGCATCTCGATATATTTTGGTGGATAATATATTATATGTATACTGCTATTTAAACTGATGGACTGTTAAAGACGCAATCGCTGGATCTTTACACGTGTATCAAATTTGTTCAGCTTGTATCGTCTGCATGAAAACCAGAGAAAAAAAAACTGTCCTTCCGAATAGATATAAGTTGTGTCAAAAACGATGGAGGATGTGGTAGAAATTCTTGAGGCAAAAAAAAAAAAAAATAAAACAATACGCAATACGTATTTTCAATCGTTCGTCATTTTACTTGCACAAGCAGCCCTGATTCGAGCACGTCGATTTTAAAATTGTACGTCAAAGTCGATTCTTGGGTCAACTGGACCCCGTGCAAGTGACTTGGGTTAATTACGACTGCGTTATTGAAATGCCCTTTGGGTTGATTAGGACTCGGTAGGAAAGCGAGTAAATTTATACATGAAATGTCGGAAGGCTGCGGGGTGAATCTCAAGTGCATTATCATCTAGTTTTGAGGCTCTGATTTCACCCCTCCAGGGGTGTACATGTACATGTGTATATATTGTAAATATATATATATATATATATATACATGTTGAACACGTGCGTATACGTACGCGGCGGGTGACATCAAAGGGTATCAATGCAGCCGCGAAGGGTGAGAAAATATGTAAAACAGGTGACTGCTGAGTCCGCGATTCCTCCAAAGCCGCTCTGAAATATGGATGGAATTTGAAGGGCAGGCTTTGAGCCTCCGACTGTGTCAACTCGCGGTGCGTGAAGCGTACATATACACAAAGGGTACCTAAGCAAACAAACTTTGTCACTAGGCGCCGGAATAACCCCATAGTTACGTTATAAACTCGACACACCCTTCGCGATGCGCGTCACGTTTAATCCTAATCAGCCAAACGCGTGTCGATAACACCCCGTGAATAACAATCATTCCGTCAGCCAATTATCACTCATTGAAATCGTCTTGCTTGCCTGCTCATCAAGATCTATTTGTAGACGCGTATTTTGCAGAGATTTGAATTTGGTTGTTTTTATTTATTTATTTTTTCTTTTTCCTCGATTAAACACGATGCAAGTACCAAAATTAATCGAATAATTTCACTACAATATTAAAAAGATTATTTTATCGAATATTGTACAACTGTGTATAATTAATTTGAATCTCGATTTTTATTTCGACGCTTTAATGAAATGATAAAGTTTGCGTCACCTAATTAATTTATTCAGGCCATCAAATCCGTTCCCATGAATATATATATATATATATATACATATAATTCATGGAAACGGATTTGATTTGATATATATATATGTATGTATGTATATATATTACAGTGCGGTAAAATTTACAAAAATTATCAACGTCACTGATTGGTTATCGCGATCAATATATTTGGTGGATCGTATATCGATACTAAAAAATGTACTCACAGTATCACAATTTTTGATATTCGAAATTCAAGATTCTTCTAAGCAAGGGACGCAGAGGCTTCGCGAAACTGAAGTGGAACATATTTTCGGATTTTAATCCCTTCTCCGCGTTCATTTCGCAATTCCCGGACCTCGGAATGATGGGGGGGGGGGGGGGGGGGGGTTGAAGGGGGAAGGGAATTGGCAAGCGTCAAACCGACTTCGGTATTGGTTTGACAAACGTGCTCGCTAGCGCGTGATCGAAATTTGTTTAATCAATCGCAGATCGGTAATGCGGAGCAATGAGACTAATTAGTCGGCTAGACTTCGAGGTTCTGGAAACTGGCTAATAAGTACGCTAACAAGGTTGCCATGTAATAATGCGTTACGTAGGTAATAATTATGCATTCACGTAACGATAAGCTGACTGTAGCTAGGATACAAATTATGACGAGGTGGGCTGGTTTGATCCGTCGAGAAATCCGAGTTGACGCTTAAATAGAAACGACTTCGGTTCTAGTGCTGATAAATTTTCACCGTATCTATGAAATGAGACTAATTAGCGCAGAGGAATCGGAATTTTTAGTTGGAAAAATTGTTCGATCGTCGAAGCTTTCGAGCTTCGAAAAATCTTGGGGCTGTTTTTTTGGGGACGTGCTTTTTTCGCAAGCTCTTTTCTCAGCGATGGAATATCACCGATCGAAAATTGTTCGCATTTAGAGAGATTCTTGTCCCGAAACAGGTTCGACGCGTGTTTAAACAGTTGTTTGGTAGATATCGAGTTTCCGTTTCGTCTCCCTGCAGCTTGGCTCACTGTTTCAACTTTTGAGTCCTCCTCACCATTCCTCGTCGTGACTCTCGAGACGCCGGTTCCACACTCAACCAACTCTCGAGCCGAGAAGATTTGCGTCGTTTTGTGAATTGGATTAAGCCCAATCTCCTCAGATGGCTTGCTTCATATCCAAATGCACCGCGGTTTCTAACTCTTGTCGTTACACTCCGAGATATTTCATCGAGCAAACAAGCTGCTGTGCTGCAAGCACGTAGCTCGGAATGCTTTGGTCAATAATTAACCACATCCACTTTTACGATATTGTTGTTATCGTCGTTTTGCGACCCCCAAAATTCCCTCAGCAGGCTCATCGACACGTCCACTTACTTATTGGATCGCTAAGCATGCTTCTAGCTAGGCGTTATTATTAGTTATCAACTGACTAAGTTGGTATGCGAGCAATTATTTGATATATAAATTCCTCAATGTCTCCTGAAATTATGGTAATTATTCTCGAATGATTTTATAATTACGGTTTACTGAAATGTGACAAGTTGGGCATTTGTGCTTTTTGGTCAAGCAGATCGATTTAATCGTTTTTTCTTCGTCATTTCAATATTCCCAGGTGAGAGAAAAAAAAAAAAAAAAAAGTTTCTTCTTCGCTCGATTTGCAATTTGATTAAAAAATTATACAGGAGGCGAATTTTAATCGGTAAAAATTTTTCTACAATTATCTAGAACGATGAGAATTTCGTAAAATCTTTCTAAAACAATATCTTCGAACATCCGGTTGTAAAATATCGGTGGAATTCTACGAGAAGTTGAAACAGCGTGTTTTCGAAATTTGCCGAAGCATCAACCTCCGGTTCGGTAAGAAATAAAATAAGGGTTGAGAGTCGAAGCCGCGAGGTAAAAGGAGAGCGTTTGAGAAAGGAACTCGCGGCGGCAAATGTCGCCGTTGTTAAAACGGTCAAGGGTTTGAACGGGGCAGAAAGAGGAATGGAGGAAGGAATAGAAGCATCGCCGAGAACGCTGAGAACGTGAAATAGAAATTCTTTGAGGGTCTTTGGGTCCGGAGACATGCTCGCCTCCATAAAGTCGCGACAATGAAGCGCAGAAGCCCTGCTTCTCCTCCGCCACTTTCTCGTTACACCCCCGGCTCTTCCTCTCTTCCTCCATCTCGCCCCGTCCCATTTGGCACCGTTATTTCATCCCCCAGATAGTTCCGCTGTCCAACACTGCCGTAAATTCAAGTTCATATGCGACCGTAAAATTTTATCCCGCTTCAACTGCCCGGCATCAGTAAAGCTCAGTCAGCCACCCTCTTGTCCGTCTCGAATATTTTACCCCCTCGTCTCCCTCCCTTTTTCTCTTCTTCCCTCACAATATATTATCTGTTTTTCTTTCATCCTCTTCTATCTCCGCATAAAATTAAGGTGAGAATTTCAACTATGGCCAAAGGAAACGGTCTTAATTCTCGTAACCGAAAGTCATACTCTTTTTTTTTTAAACCGAATCTTTAAAAATTTTTGTTCAATTCTTATGTTTCAGGTAACGCGGTGAGTTCGATTCCTAACGGGCTGATGATACTCCTGGTCAATACTCTTGTCGTCTGTTCTTCCATATTTTGAACTGCTTGCAACAAGGTTTGTTCACATATTTTCTCTTTCGATTTTCATTATACGCATACGAGAATCTGATCTTCTCATTGTTTAATGCAAATGAAACAGTTTTTCAATCATTCTTTCAGATCATTTTTTACGTTTCTTTCTTGTTATGTTTTTTTTTTTTTTTTTTCTCCATTGTTGTTCTGTTAAGTTTTACAAAAGTGTTATTTTTCTTTTAACTTCTGATTTCAGATCACGCATTTGGAAGAGTCCGGCCCGCATGTATGTGACACGATTTGGAAAACCGTCAACGATATTCCTCGTGTCGTTTCATTGTCAATCATCATTACTCAAGATTATTATAAATTCATATGATATATATATATATATATATATATATATATATATATATATATATATATATAATATAAATATATATTGAAACCCCCACACAGACACATTATATAGTACATAAATTATTATTATTATTATTATTATATATATATATACTTTCTGTTACATGATCTTAATAATCTTTCAATTGTCATCAACTCGATACGACGCCAAGCTATGGATAGTTTAAAATTCAAATCGCAGTTGATCAAAGAAAATTGAGAATGAGGCAACTTCTCGAGCCGAAAGGTAGGGATAAAAAAAAATCAGCTATGGCTTGTACACGTGTGAAAATGTTAATAACGGTCAATGGTAGAGGACACCGAATGGTGTAAATTGGGAGATTAGATGATTTTTTATGTACGTATATCGTCTGCTGGCAGTTGTATAAAATTTGCACAGGTGTCGGAACGTTATTCTGGATAATGATAAGCATGAAGTCGGGTTCAGTAAAGCGTGAGAATTAACATTTAAATACAACGCGCAATTATACTATATATAATGCTAAATGCAGACTTGAATTGTGTGAAAAAGATTTGGAGATGAAAAAAGAAGAAAAGAAAATAATATGGCGAGACGTTTGCACGAAATTCGTTGTCTCTTGAAAAATGGCGCGATGGTCGGCATATTCATGAAAAATGTGACACGACAATATGAAAAATAATTATATCAATTCAGTTTTCGTTAACTCAGGTAAATAGATTTTCGGACACTACCTACAAGTATGCGTATGTATGTTACGTAGGAATTTTCTACAACTTGAAAGGCAGGAGGAGATCAAATTATACATATATATATACTCGTGAAATACATACGTGTGTGTAAAATATGACCCACGTGTAACATATAAATAATAAATATGCTCTGTAATATAGCACAATTTTTTAACGGATCGATAATATAATAATATATATATATATATAATAATATATATATATACGTATACTGTACATGTTTTATCGGGCTGAATAATAACGTTTAGCCGAAGAATCTCTTTTCGCCCTTAAGGCAAGATCGTAAATTTATCAAGACGTAACGTATAAGCGATTATATATATAAGACGTCGCGAAACAGGGTAAGATGAAATATTTTGCCAAAGAATATTGTATAATATACGTACGAGCGTGAGCAGGTTTCTCCTAGAATCACTTTTATTGTTCATAATGTGTTGTTAAAGAATTATTATCGATCGTTATTTTCAACTTCGAAACTTAACGGTGTCCGATTATTCAATTTTAAGTAAATGGATAAATTAATGAAATTGATTTTACGCTGCGATTAATCGTCGAAACTCTGGATACTGACAAAGCTTTGGGCAGAGAGTAAAAAAAAAAAAAAAACAACAAAAATTACGATTATTGCTCTGGTAGTACATACGAGACCAATGGTTACATTCATAAGGACTAAACTAATATCGATGTTTGATCTGGAGGAAATAGTAAGAATTTAACTAGTCTGTAATAGCTAATCATGTCAACTTTATACCAAATGTTCTAGTAAACATGTTTTAAACTTATTGAATTGTAAACAACGCTATAAACACATCCAAACATATATATATATCACATATTATGTACATACACATGGAAAAATTAATTTTTAGGGCAAAACTGCAGCGTCTAGTTCAACGTTTCGGAAAAACAAATGTCAAGCGGAAGCAATGTTGCTGGAATAAACGAGAGAGCGGAATATCTTCGCGTTATGTTTCCAAAGATGAATTTTCAACCTTTTCTTTTGTGCAATATTGCCTCAATCTGTGTTTGCATTTGTAACGTGCTTTCTATTTATTTAAAACCAAATGATTCATTGGAATGATGGATTCCTCAAAATTCGTTTTCACGAGTAATTATCTTTGAGAATAATTTCTTTTTTTCTTCACCATAATTGGCATTACGAAACGATGAATAAGTTCAACCGAGCTGCAGTTTGACATTTTGGTAACAATCAATTTGCGGAAATGTTCGTATCGGTGAGCTGATGACCGTTTGATTTGCTTCGCGGAATTAATTAATAATCGGTGTCTTGTTAGTTTATTTGGTTTATATTGCTTGGTGTATTAAAAGTGAAAGTTCAAGCGCAGTTATTGCTCTCTAATATCGCTGTAAAAAATGTTACCTGTTTGTATCTTAATTAATTACTGCTACGATTGTTGTTGCCTATATGTACGAGATTTGTGGTTTTTCTAATAATAGTATAGCTAGCCTGAAAATTGTTATAGCTGTGATGGAAATTTTCTCATTTGCAATCTTTTTTGGAGATCAAGATGCGGAGGTAATTAAAAAACCGAAAGATCGGGAGATATTGGGAAACGATGTAATTAAATATCGGAATAACGAGTAAGATATACATAAAAATATATGAATAAATGAAAAATTTTGTACACTAATAAATCTCGTATATTATTTTCAAAGAAATTTATCATTTTCACAAATACGATATCGTGTAATATATCTATCGTAAGCCGTACGGCGTTTGTTAATTGTAATATAATAACTATTCGTGACTAATTTGGTACGACTGAAGGATGAGTGTGTTATGTCAGCTATTGTACAGACTCTCGTGGCGGAGTGATAATATATTTTTAATCGAAATGCGAATAAAATTTATTTAATGCAGTGATTATTCACTATTTTACAATAATTATTACTGTACCATAAATTGCATCGGCTATAGCAGTATATATAACGTTGTATAAAAAGAAAATTTTAAAATAAATAAAACATTGTCGTTTTGAAACCTCGGACTATATTTCCAGCCCATTCAAATTCGTGTGAACAGAATTTTTCCACCGATAGTCCAGATATAAAAATAAAGCCTAGCCTCTTTCGAACGATTTCAATAGTTAGCAGAAAAACCAAAACCAGTGGTTAAGCTAATTTAAATTTTCTGCAATCACACACAGTGAAGTTATCAAAGTCCTAAATTTGTGTCAATATTTATGTTGCTGATAGTTCAATGAGTTTGATTTCGATATGATGTTCCTTTTTATGAATCCCTACCAGTTAGGATTTTTTATAAATTTTGAATTCTATGTGAGATCGTGACTTTTGATTTTTCAATATCAAGCCTATCTTATCACAGTCGTACAATTTCAACTTGAATAAGCAGATTATTGGACGGTAAGTACATACAAGTTTTTGTGTATATATGTATATGAGATGCGAATTTCAAGGAGCTCGGAGAAAGATAATTTTTTTTTATACACAAAGCGCGATTGATTTCTTAGAAAAAAGTCATCAGTACCTTGACAATGACTGATGATACACAAACAACTTGATCTCCAAATAACATTTTCTCAATACGAAAAGAAAAAATCGAACAAAAAATGACTTCAATGAATATCCTGCAAATGCTGTGTCGATGTGTTTCACGTTTCTCTCACCTTTTTAATTATTTTTCATCCTTCTTCAACGGGTTCAGAAATCAAGAACTACTCTCTTTTTGTCATGCTATGAGAATGATTTTTCAGATACCGAGAAGCGTGCAATGAACTAATCATTATTAATCAGTTATAAGTTTCAGTATATGAAACAGATTCTTAAACTATTGCTATCACGATATTTGCACGCGTATCACCTTTATTATTTCAATCCCAGATCTGATCACCCTGTTTTGGAACATGAATTAAAAAAATATTTTGTGCATAAAGTGTTTTTCGTAGGGCAGCCCGAAGAATGAATTCTGGCATTGAATAATTGTGGTGTGATCAAGTAAATTAAAGTTTTCATCAGCAAATAAAGTTTGAAGAGTTCCACAGTTGTTTTCACAAATCAAATGATGAAGTCGGAGGCTGCTCAACATATGAATATTCTAATTTCACTCTTCTCCATTCAACGTAATTTCTAAAATGTCTTGAGCGATAAATCTTTCTCGATTTCATTACCCTCAATAATCAATCTCATTTTGTTTGTTGCTAAGACAGTTGACCTGACTTTAATTCCGGCGGACAGAAGCAAACAAGAACAATTTATCGTTGGCATAAGGTAAACAAGTCTTTGACAGCTGTACGTGACAGATTTTTCATTTTTGTCAAGCTTACTTGACAAGCAGGCAAGTGTTTCATGGGTATGAATTGAAAATCTCTGACCACCCTAACTATCACGCAATCACAGTAAATGTATACTTTATGATCAGCTATCGGAACGTCACAGTTCCTTTTATCGATAATACATTATGTGACAAGAGAATAAAGTAGGTGATTATTCCCGTACTACACATAGAACTTTATTTCCCACTCAACTCTGTTCATATTATTAACTCGAAAAGAAAATAAAAGAAAGTATGATCTCAGATTTCCCGGAAATGCGGGAGAAAAGTGTTACTTTGAGTTCTATGTTTGAGAACGTATAATCCGTCCTTGCCCTTCATGAACCTGGTGAACCTCGCGAAAATTTTATTAGTTGTTACTATCCAGAAATTTGAAAATCTCAGCGTTGACTTCAGGATATCAAGAAAATTTATAACATCTTTAATGAATAAATAACCAGGTAAGTTTCGTCAAATTTGAATACGCTAGATTAGAATCAGATGGTTTCAAAATTTGTCCATGATTCGTTGTAATGATAGAAAAGTGTTTTTTGGTCTGAATTTATAAAACTTTTCAGCTAAATTGGTTACATTATGGATGTAAATTTCAAGTAACCGCAATAGTTTACTGTGTACGTTGCTTGTCACAGTCCACTTAATGTTTAAGGATGTTTGGATAACTTAAAGCGGATAAAAGATGTCTTCAGATTGGTATCAATAAGTCATTGTGACAGCGAAGGGTTTCAAGTGAAATATTCATAATACTATAGCAAGAGTCACTTTGTTGTCTAATTGTCTAGGGTAATTAATTCGATCGCAACAACTTCAAATCACGTCCAAATAATGGAGATGCAAATCATTGTCCATATCAAATTGTGGTTACGAAAATTGTCCGTTCGAGCTCGTCAAACACAATTTAATCTAAACTAATGCACCATTCTATTCCAATCCTAGTTAGTTACTTGAAATAATTTTTAGGAAATTTTTAATCACATAATTTGAAAACGTAGTTTATGAAAATACCTTAGTCACGTTTTATGTATAATGGTTCGGTAAGCCACTCCAATTTTTGCAGTTGAACTGTTCCGTTTGTGCAAAGCAGCGAATCGCCCAGTTGATATCAAATACTCTTGACACCACAGCTGTTGAAAAATTTTCTGATAATCCAAAGTAAACTAAAAAGCGGTTATTATATTGTGACAAATGCGAAAGTACGTGTTATTTGTGAATCGAAACCAAATGAAGGAAGCAGAATTATCGGAGGTAAAATATGTGCAAATAGTCTGGTGGTAGAATGAGAAAATTTCCGACGATGAAAGCAGCTTTAAAGTTTTTAGGATTTTGACGACGTGTCATCATGCACACTGATTTATTTCCTCGCCGATGATTTTGCATGGATAGTTTATCATTTATCGATGATTAATAAAGTAACCTGAGGCTGCAAGAACTTTCATACGTTAATAAAAACGAGAATGAAAAGTTAATCAATCAATTTCTGTATATCGTATAACTTTATTCATGCAATACGTGATGGGTTTTGTAACCCATCAATTTTCAACTGGTACTTGTATCAGCAAACACCAGTTTCTTCTTGTTCGTTAACCGTCCTTTTTCCACTAAATGATATTGGTACGCAAAACCTAGCACAAGAAGTTTTGATAATCCTTGAAGAAGTGACAAGTTGTAGGTGAAATTTCTTGGTTTTTAAATATTGGCAATATTGTCAAAGCACGTTCCATTTCTGCGTTCTGATGACGTATGTTTATAGTATCACAGTTGTGTAAAGCCAATTGATAATCACATGACTGCGTCTCATGGGTATAAATATGCCACCTTAAATCTGTATACATTACCGGATTATTCGTTGCTGGTTCTCTTCTGCTCACTATGAAGAAATCTTCCTGCTCGATTCTCGCCGTGTTGGTGTTGTTCCAACTCTGCGGCAGAATTCATACACGAGGTGAGTACACGGTTTTTTGTTTCACTTATTACGATTTTGCGTCCAAATGTGCATCACCTAACTATCATCAACACCCAAAGGATGAAAGGCTGCTGATTTATTTACCAACTGCAGGCTAATTCTCAGTTCATCGCTAATAGCATAAATTTTTCCGTATTTTAGTCATTTCTGATATACCTTCACCGGACAATAACGAGGGTAGCGGTTTCGGAGGTGATGGAATTGAAGGTGAGCAATGAATAACAAAGCTTAGAGGTCATCAGTGTTACTGATAAGGGCAGAATCAATTTCACAGAGATTTGTCCATTTCAGTCACCGCTTGATTCTTACTTCATTAACATCGACACCAACATGTGGATTCCAATGAATCCTTACTACAGTAAACATAGATGTGTCTTACCGATGCTGTGTAACATGGCGAAAGTCTTTTATCACCGTTAAAATTAACTGCGTCGTATTTCAGAGATCCAAAATGGATTCGAGTCGATCAATTCTGGGCCGGAAATTGTTCCGATAGGTGAGAGTGAAGGATTAATATCAAGAGATGATCAGTATTACTAATGGATGCTACATGAGAAAAAGAGCATTGCTTTCAATATTTACGTGTTTCAGAGGTCAATGGAGGAGACCAACAATATTTGGAAGGGTTGCCACCTGCTCCAATCCAAGGAAATATGGGTGGTATTCCAGAGTTCAACAATGGATTCGACTTAATGAATTTTGAGCCTGAAAATGTTCCGATAGGTGAGTGTGAAAGATAAATATTATGAGAAGATCAGTGTTATTAATGGATGCTACACGAGAACAAGAGCATTGATTTTAACACTTGCATGTTTCAGACGTCAACGGAGGAGATCAACAATATTCTGAAGGATTGCCACCTGCTTCATTCCAAGAAAACATGGGTGATATTCCAGAGTTCAACAATGGGTTTGACTCAATGAATTTTGAGCCTGAAAATGTTCCGATAGGTGAGTGTGAAAGATAAATATTATGAGAAGATCAGTGTTATTAATGGATGCTACACGAGAACAAGAGCATTGGTTTTAACACTTGCATGTTTCAGACGTCAACGGAGGAGATCAACAATATTCTGAGGGATTGCCACCTGCTCCATTCCAAGGAAACATAGGTGGGTGGATAGCAATCTACACAGCAATGAATTTCATGTTACAAATACGATCAAGACATAAATATGTTTGTGAGAAATACAGCCGTAAGATTGTATGAGAAGGGTTCGTTCCTTTTCAAGAGTTCAATCTCGAGGTAGCTTTATCAAGTTCACGTGTTTCAGATTACATCGTGAGTCAAGGCGATAATGAAAACGGGCAAGCAGCCTTCGGAATTCAGGGTGAAGGTGAGCAGACAATGATTCTTGATCGATTGACAAATGTCATTCAATATGCATGGAAAAGTACAAATATTCGTACAAAATGCAGCTATTCAAATATGTTAGGCTAATCATTTTATTCAAGATGTCCAAGAAAAGCTGTCTATTCAAAGTTTGACTATTTATTCCAACAGCTTTATAGAATGTAGAATAAGAATCAGATGGAGTTGAAAGTTTTTGAATTAAGGTTTAAACGAAACAATGAATGTGGGTTTTCATATGGATTCAGTGATTTTAGGAAAAATTCTCGCGATTGGAATCGCTCCGATTTATATAGGGATTGGTTCATTTTGTCAATGGGTAGAATTTTGTCGATCAATTTTCTTGTCCTATGTAAAAGTTCCTATTGAATGATACTGGGCTGGTGTCAGTGAGCTGCGATTGAATCGTTGTTAATATTGTTCAGTCATATTACAGAGCGAAAATGAAGTTTCAGTGAATGATAATGGAGCACAATAGTAAATCGCGGTATTGTGTTGGACGGTTCACTCAATTTTCATTTCATCGAACGAGTTTTTGAATCCTGTAGAATCTTTTCGCTCGATAGACAAAGAAGTTTATTTTCGACAGCGCTGATGTAATGTAACGTGGCAAGTGTTTTGTCGTCGTTCGTATTAACCTACGTCCATTTCAGACGCTGATGCGGGCATTCCAGTAGGCAATGACGAACAGCCAATTGATAATGGTAGGTTCACGATGATGATCAGAGTAATAATTATGATGTTCCTGTACAACTCCGTGTATCGGTTAACATGTTGTCCAAGAATTTGGCTAATTATTCGCATATTGTAGGTAGTTTTTTTATTTTTCAAACATTTCCATATTCAGACATTCTCCATCATATTTACCTGATTTAGATGCCAACGTTGACGTTCAAGATGATTCACCGGTCATTGGATTTGTAGGACAAAGTAAGTAGCTAACAATTCAACCTAGCGGTGATTGTTATTTCCGATAGATAAAAAGCTACATACGCTTATGGACAATACAGCTGTTAGTATGTGTGAAAGAAGTCTACTATATTTGAGGTGTTGGAAGAATGGTATCCATTTATTGTTGACGTATTTCAGATACCATCTTTGACGAACAAGCGCCGCTGAACAATGCAGGTTTCTCGGATAACATGGGTGAGTGTAAAACTAAGCTAATAAGATGAGACACATTTTTCTTACATACGCAGCAGCATCTATAAGAAGATCTTTCTACATTCGAAGCACTTTATTTAGGTGACGGCTCTGGAGAACAAGCATCAGCAACCAATGCAGGTTCCGGTAGTCAATTTGGTACGTGTAACACTGACTAATAAAACAAGTGATGTTTTTCCTGGCGTGGAAAGCACTATTTTAATTCAGGTTTTGTAAAAGAAAATCGTTTCATTTGCGTTTTGGTTCATTTGGTTGCATTTACAATTCTAGGTGACAACTCTGGTGAACAAGCACCAGCAAACAATGCAGGTTCCGGTAGTCAATCTGGTATGTGTAACACTAACTAATAAAACAAGTGATGTTTTTCCTGGCGTGGAAAGCACTATTTTAATTCAGGTTTTGTAAAAGAAAATCGTTTCATTTGCGTTTTGGTTCATTTGGTTGCATTTACAATTCTAGGTGACAACTCTGGTGAACAAGCACCAGCAAACAATGCAGGTTCCGGTAGTCAATCTGGTATGTGTAACACTAACTAATAAAACAAGTGATGTTTTTCCTGGCGTGGAAAGCACTATTTTAATTCAGGTTTTGTAAAAGAAAATCGTTTCATTTGCGTTTTGGTTCATTTGGTTGCATTTACAATTCTAGGTGACAACTCTGGTGAACAAGCACCAGCAAACAATGCAGGTTCCGGTAGTCAATCTGGTATGTGTAACACTAACTAATAAAACAAGTGATGTTTTTCCTGGCGTGGAAAGCACTATTTTAATTCAGGTTTTGTAAAAGAAAATCGTTTCATTTGCGTTTTGGTTCATTTGGTTGCATTTACAATTCTAGGTGACAACTCTGGTGAACAAGCACCAGCAAACAATGCAGGTTCCGGTAGTCAATCTGGTATGTGTAACACTAACTAATAAAACAAGTGATGTTTTTCCTGGCGTGGAAAGCACTATTTTAATTCAGGTTTTGTAAAAGAAAATCGTTTCATTTGCGTTTTGGTTCATTTGGTTGCATTTACAATTCTAGGTGACAACTCTGGTGAACAAGCACCAGCAAACAATGCAGGTTCCGGTAGTCAATTTGGTACGTGTAACACTGACTAATAAAACAAGTGATGTTTTTCCTGGCGTGGAAAGCACTATTTTAATTCAGGTTTTGTAAAAGAAAATCGTTTCATTTGCGTTTTGGTTCATTTGGTTGCATTTACAATTCTAGGTGACAACTCTGGTGAACAAGCCCCAGCAAACAATGCAGGTTCCGGTAGTCAATCTGGTATGTGTAACACTAACTAATAAAACAAGTGATGTTTTTCCTGGCGTGGAAAGCACTATTTTAATTCAGGTTTTGTAAAAGAAAATCGTTTCATTTGCGTTTTGGTTCATTTGGTTGCATTTACAATTCTAGGTGACAACTCTGGTGAACAAGCACCAGCAAACAATGCAGGTTCCGGTAGTCAATCTGGTATGTGTAACACTAACTAATAAAACAAGTAATGTTTTTCCTGGCGTAAGAAGCACTATTTTCATTCAGATATTGTAGAAGAAAAGCGTGTCATTCGTTTCTTCGTTCATTCGGTTGCATTCACAATTCTAGGTGATAACTCTGGTGAACAAGCATCAGCAAACAATGCAGGTTCCGGTAGTCAATCTGGTATGTGTAACACTAACTAATAAAACAAGTGATGTTTTTCCTGGCGTGGAAAACACTATTTTAATTCAGGTTTTGTAAAAGAAAATCGTTTCATTTGCGTTTTGGTTCATTTGGTTGCATTTACAATTCTAGGTGACAACTCTGGTGAACAAGCCCCAGCAAACAATGCAGGTTCCGGTAGTCAATCTGGTATGTGTAACACTAACTAATAAAACAAGTGATGTTTTTCCTGGCGTGGAAAGCACTATTTTAATTCAGGTTTTGTAAAAGAAAATCGTTTCATTTGCGTTTTGGTTCATTTGGTTGCATTTACAATTCTAGGTGACAACTCTGGTGAACAAGCACCAGCAAACAATGCAGGTTCCGGTAGTCAATCTGGTATGTGTAACACTAACTAATAAAACAAGTAATGTTTTTCCTGGCGTAAGAAGCACTATTTTCATTCAGATATTGTAGAAGAAAAGCGTGTCATTCGTTTCTTCGTTCATTCGGTTGCATTCACAATTCTAGGTGATAACTCTGGTGAACAAGCATCAGCAAACAATGCAGGTTCCGGTAGTCAATCTGGTATGTGTAACACTAACTAATAAAACAAGTGATGTTTTTCCTGGCGTGGAAAACACTATTTTAATTCAGGTTTTGTAAAAGAAAATCGTTTCATTTGCGTTTTGGTTCATTTGGTTGCATTTACAATTCTAGGTGACAACTCTGGTGAACAAGCCCCAGCAAACAATGCAGGTTCCGGTAGTCAATCTGGTATGTGTAACACTAACTAATAAAACAAGTGATGTTTTTCCTGGCGTGGAAAGCACTATTTTAATTCAGGTTTTGTAAAAGAAAATCGTTTCATTTGCGTTTTGGTTCATTTGGTTGCATTTACAATTCTAGGTGACAACTCTGGTGAACAAGCACCAGCAAACAATGCAGGTTCCGGTAGTCAATCTGGTATGTGTAACACTAACTAATAAAACAAGTAATGTTTTTCCTGGCGTAAGAAGCACTATTTTCATTCAGATATTGTAGAAGAAAAGCGTGTCATTCGTTTCTTCGTTCATTCGGTTGCATTCACAATTCTAGGTGATAACTCTGGTGAACAAGCATCAGCAAACAATGCAGGTTCCGGCAGTCAATCAGGTAAGTGTCACATTGATAGTCACAACAAGCAATGTCTTTACAGGCGTGAAAACCAATATTTCATACAGAATTTGTGAATGAAAAAGTTTCATTTGCTATTTGGTTTATTCAGTTGCATTTACAATTCTAGGCAGTAGCTCTGGAGAACAAGCACCATCAGACAATGCAGATTCCGGTAGTCAATTTGGTAAGTGTCACAACAAGTAATGTTATTCCTACCGTAAATAGCACCATTTTTATACACATTTCGTGAATTGAACACGTTCTATTTGTCGTTAAGTTCATTTCAACGTGATTTATTCTCACTAACGAGTGAACTACAGTCATATTACATTGAATACGAAGACTGAAAAATATGATAATTTTTAAACCGGTTGGAAAAATTTCCTAATACATTTGCATCAAGCCTTACGCTCGCCTGAATTTTCAAACGAACATGCCTGATGAACGCAAAGCTTTATTCGCACTGATGAGAATGCAATTGAACGATGTGAACGGTACAATAGTTGACTTTACCACAAAACAACAACTAGAGACTCCAAAACATATTCTAAATATCAGATACCGCTTGAGTACGGTAATGTGATTTGATTAACTCACACTTGTGATACGCAGCTAGCATTGATTCGCACATCAGAGACTGTGACATTTGCTCAGGTTTTTATTACATCTGTTGAACAGTTTCATGTTGCATTATAACTACATTTGCAGAAATATACCAGCCAACAGCTAGTACGTTAGAGCAATCGAAATTAAGATCTAATTGCAATCGACAAAATTCTGAGATTTACAGTGAGGTATAATGTCTGTCACCCCGTGTGATTGGATTTCCCGATGCTGTTTCTGAGATCTCTGTATTCTAGGTAAAGCATCTGTTGAATGGAGAGTTAATTCGACTGCGACAATTAACGAAGCCGCGACAACCACTGAAGTTGCGACGACGACTGAAGCACAGACAACGACCGAAGCTGGAACAAGTGACGAAGCTGCGTCAACGACCGAAGCTGAAACGACTGATGAAGCTGCATCAGCGACTGACGCTGGAACAAGTGACGAAGCTGCTTCAACCACCGACGCTGGAACAACTGACGAAGCTGCATTAACGACCGAAGCTGGAACAAGTGACGAAGCTGGAACAACTGACGAAGCTGCTTCAACGACCGAAGCTGGAACAAGTGACGAAGGTGCGTCGACAACCGAAGCTGGAACAACTGACGAAGCTGCTTCAACGACCGAAGCTGGAACAAGTGACGAAGCTGCTTCAACGACCGAAGCTGGAACAGGTGACGAAGCTGCGTCAACGACCGAAGCTGGAACAAGTGACGAAGCTGCATCAACAACCGAAGCTGGAACGAGTGACGAAGCTGCGTCAACGACCGAAGCTGGAACGAGTGACGAAGGTGCGTCGACAACCGAAGCTGGAACAAGTGACGAAGCTGAAACAACTGACGAAGCTGCTTCAACGACCGAAGCTGGAACGGGTGACGAAGCTGCGTCAACGACCGAAGCTGGAACAAGTGACGAAGCTGCTTCAACGACCGAAGCTGGAACGGGTGACGAAGCTGCTTCAACGACCGAAGCTGGAACAAGTGACGAAGCTGCGTCAACGACCGAAGCTGGAACAAGTGACGAAGCTGCTTCAACGACCGAAGCTGGAACAAGTGACGAAGGTGCGTCGACAACCGAAGCTGGAACAAGTGACGAAGCTGGAACAACTGACGAAGCTGCATCAACGACCGAAGCTGGAACGGGTGACGAAGCTGCTTCAACGACCGAAGCTGGAACAAGTGACGAAGCTGCTTCAACGACCGAAGCTGGAACGGGTGACGAAGCTGCGTCAACGACCGAAGCTGGAACAAGTGACGAAGGTGCGTCGACAACCGAAGCTGGAACAAGTGACGAAGCTGCTTCAACGACCGAAGCTGGAACGGGTGACGAAGCTGCTTCAACGACCGAAGCTGGAACAAGTGACGAAGCTGCTTCAACGACCGAAGCTGGAACGGGTGACGAAGCTGCTTCAACGACCGAAGCTGGAACAAGTGACGAAGCTGCTTCAACGACCGAAGCTGGAACGGGTGACGAAGCTGCGTCAACGACCGAAGCTGGAACAAGTGACGAAGCTGCTTCAACGACCGAAGCTGGAACAGGTGACGAAGCTGCGTCAACGACCGAAGCTGGAACAAGTGACGAAGCTGCATCAACGACCGAAGCTGGAACAAATGACGAAGGTGCGTCGACAACCGAAGCTGGAACAAGTGACGAAGCTGGAACAACTGACGAAGCTGCTTCAACGACCGAAGCTGGAAAGGGTGACGAAGCGGCATCAACAACCGAAGCTGGAACGAGTGACGAAGCTGCGTCAACGACCGAAGCTGGAACGAGTGACGAAGGTGCGTCGACAACCGAAGCTGGAACAAGTGACGAAGCTGGAACAACTGACGAAGCTGCTTCAACGACCGAAGCTGGAACGGGTGACGAAGCTGCGTCAACGACCGAAGCTGGAACAAGTGACGAAGCTGCTTCAACGACCGAAGCTGGAACGGGTGACGAAGCTGCGTCAACGACCGAAGCTGGAACAAGTGACGAAGCTGCTTCAACGACCGAAGCTGGAACAAGTGACGAAGCTGCTTCAACGACCGAAGCTGGAACAGGTGACGAAGCTGCGTCAACGACCGAAGCTGGAACAAGTGACGAAGCTGCTTCAACGACCGAAGCTGGAACGGGTGACGAAGCTGCGTCAACGACCGAAGCTGGAACAGGTGACGAAGCTGCGTCAACGACCGAAGCTGGAACGGGTGACGAAGCTGCTTCAACGACCGAAGCTGGAACAAGTGACGAAGCTGCTTCAACGACCGAAGCTGGAACAAGTGACGAAGCTGGAACAACTGACGAAGCTGCATCAACGACCGAAGCTGGAACGGGTGACGAAGCTGCATCAACAACCGAAGCTGGAACAAGTGACGAATCTGCGGCAACGACCGAAGCTGGAACAAGTGACGAAGCTGCGTCAACGACCGAAGCTGGAACAAGTGACGAAGCTGCGTCAACGACCGAAGCTGGAACAAGTGACGAAGCTGGAACAACTGACGAAACTGCGTCAACGACCGAAGCTGGAACAAATGACGAAGCTGGAACAACTGACGAAGCTGCGTCAACGACCGAAGCTGGAACAAGTGACGAAGCTGCTTCAACGACCGGAGCTGGAACAACTGATGTAGCTGCGTCAACAACCGAAGATCAGACAACGACCGAAGCTCAGACAACCACCGAAGCTGCAACAACCACAGCACAGACAACGACTGAAGTTCAAACAACAACCGAAGCTCAGACAACTACTTCTGCTCGTAAGTGGACGAAATCAAATTCATCTGTCAAAGGAAATCATCATAAACATATCGCTATCGCCAAAAGTGACAATAATTGATCTAATTGACATTACGTTATATTTCAAATCGACTTACTTGATCAAATGCTTTTACTGAACAATGTTTCCGTTATTGAGAACGGATCTTCCAACAGCTGATTATTATATTTTACACACATTTCAGCTACCACAACGGAAACTCCGACCACAGTCGTCACTACTCTTTCTGATGGTAAGTGTAATTCGTATACTCTAGACACCGTTGATAATAAAACGTATTTGTAATGCTCCTATCACCATATGAGATCAATATTTCTACATTGTCACTATAGTATGCACTTATCGGCTAATCTTGTAAGGAAGAGTTCTGTCCTAATTACTGCGAATATTCTCATATTTCAGAATCTTCCGACACGTCGTCCTCCTATGATTCCGGTTGGTCGCTATGGGATGCTGTTGTATCAAGTGGTGAGTAGATGGCAATAATACTCATTACACTATTGTTCCGATATCGAAACGTACATCTGAATTCGAAATTGAATTTGGACGCATACCAAGACAAATTCATTTGCTACCTTATATCGAATTCTTAACTTTAATGAAATTTGTCATCAATTTATAATACTGCTCATTGATGTTGATGATTCGTCGAAAATTCATGCCCTGCCTTTATACAAATCTTTATGTTTCAGTCAAGACCGCTGCATCGGCAACTAAAAATACGTTATTCGGGTGGTTATAAGTTTGGATCTTCAAGTGTGACTTACACATTTTTTAGCCATAAATTGTAATATCTATTTGTAATAAGACACTATTTTATTTGTCTGGATTGACAGAGGATTGTACATGCCACGTCGCATCCAAACTTATGTAGTGCAGTCAAAGAACTTTTCAACCTAACATATGAGATCAAAATTCTGTCAAGTTGGTAATATACAAAATCATGTAGGACGAAACAAACAAGAAAAGAAAATGTTTTCGTACGTTAGACGATAAATCTGGATAATGAGTCAGATTTATTGAGACAGTTTTATTCGCATTCAAGGAGACTCTGTACTACTTTGCAATTATTTCAACATCAGATGTAATTTTGATAAAACGATACATATAATTTTTAGAGAAATATGTATGGTTTCATTCATTACGCATGTAAGGACGACAAAATTTGCGTGAATTACAGCAATACTTTAGATGCGTTCATGTAGTTCAGGTTTAATAAACTTGTGTCGTTTGTGAAAAATAAGGAATTCCAAATACCCATTGGTACTAGCTGGGTAATAATCTTTGCCAAATCGAAAGTTGTTTCAAAAGCATTTTGTCACAATGTGCAGAAATTTAAAAGCAAGTGCTGTTCATTCCCTGACCGCTGACGTTGAACGACATTGGGGCAAGTGGGCAACGTTTATGATGAAAGACGATTAGTAGTGATTGATGCTAATCGAGGGCCGCCAAACACAATACACCTGCAATCTATTACTACTTTTCTGTTCATAGATTCTCTTTGAACTAACTACGAGGAAATATGCCTCAACAGAATTTCCGTTTCTTCTTCACGTTCACCAGAATGATGAATGATCGTATGACGTTCGACGAACGAGTAGTTACCGCGAAACCAATTCTGACATCTCCATATTCAATTCATGTGTACGTTTGTCCACTCCAAATAACATAAATACCTAAGCATCGTCCCAAATGACATTTCTCTATTATTGTCCGTTTACATCTGTTTATATAAATACTACGCTTTTGTGCTCCAGTCCTCTGACTCAACGAGTGCGAAGAGTGAGTAGACATTCTGTTGACTACCGTACGTAGATGCGAACGATGTATGTGTGATGTGCTGAAGTCGGCTACACTACTGTGTATTTACTTCTGAGGCAAATCTACGACTGAGCGTCCGTGTGAAAAATTCAAGAGTCATTTGATCAGGAGTTGAAAGTACCTATATTAGATACACCCTTGTAAAGCTCTCGGACAAAGTAATATCAAAGTGACTTTTTTCTCAAGCTCATGACGCCAGTTTCGGAAACTCGATCGAGTCTTCTTCACTTTTAAAAACTCGGACTGTCCTCCTGGTTTCTGAAGGTACCAGTTGACGCGCAAACTCGGGAATGCCGCGCAAACTCTAGAAACAGGGGTTGCCCGCAACGCTGATGCGTTAGGGGAAGTGGGACAGTCGTTTGCCGTACCTCGATCCCTGAACCTGCGTGCCGGCCTCTTTGTCCTCGCGATTTCCACCGAAGAGGAATTTCCTTAAAGTAAGAAGTTATTGAATGTCAGTGGAAGACAGAGAGTCCGAGACATAATACTGGTTCGGTAAAACGAGGCCTGGTGAAATGAAGTGACGGTGAAAGTTCGCCGTTTTCAAACGATCGAATCATTTTCTTTCCCTGAGGTCTGCATGGTCTATTTTCGAGTCCGCAGTTAAAACCTTTTCAAAGTGATTTTCGTTTCTTTTACAGCTTTTCATTTACCCGGCATCGATTGTGGTTTGTGCTTTGAGTGGATCGAGTGTAAAAGCCCTGGGATTAGTTCGCAAAGTATCGTACGGATTGAACAAGTCTCGTTCAATACTCTTAAGGTTACTTCTACTCGTGTTTTAAAAATTATCGCGACTGTATTTAATTACACAATTCTCCATTTCTCGATTAATCGTTCGATATAAAATGCTTTGTCGCACTTCTCAGTAATAGTCGTCGTTTGATTATCGGTTCATACAAGAATTACTCAAATCCTCCCGTTACGTTTGAGGTCCGATTAAAGCTCTCTGACTTCCTCTCGGTCCAGTTCGCGGTTACCGAGGACTGCGAATCAATCAGTGGGTGATTGATGAGAAGCCTGCAGTGTCACGTGAATCCTCTGTCATCGGATCGTGTGTCCAATCAGGACGAGTCTCTTCTGCAATTCCTACTCGCTGGGTGAAATTTAATTTGCAATGCTGATCTTTTGATGGCAGGCGATGATGCGGAAGGATTTTAAACCTGAAAAAATCCACGCGGATGATAAACCACGGTGCTTTGATAGTCGATAAGAAAAAAAAGAAAATTCAAATTTAGAGTATATTAGAAATACCAACTACCATGTATTACCAACTATAATGTTTCTCTGAAGACAAGAGCACTGAATAACGAACTTTAGCCTGAGATTTACAATATTTATGTAACATCATCGGGAGCAGCTGACACGTTTGAAACGAGAATTATTAACGTGGAGAAATGACACCTGAACTAAAAGTGAAAAGTTGAAATTGAGTAATAATTTTTTGTGAAACGTACGTCGCGGACGCCGAGGGAACTCGTGCTATTCGCGAAGATGGATCACTGGCAAATGTTCGCTTTCTTTTTCGTCGGAAGTTTTTTTAAAGGTGAGTTTTATACCTTTCTAACCGTTACACTCCGCCCCTCTTAGTGCCGAAATATAACCATGAGGCGTGCTTTACTCGTGATGCGTAATGATTATCCTTTTATACGATATAGAACTCCACGTTCATTTCTCAAACTGAATTACAAAAGAGTGAGAGCGAAAATTCTACTAGGAGAAGCAGCGCTTAGTCTATTCTAAAAACCCACTTCGTTTGATTGTTCGGGACGTTTAAAGGGTGAGCTGTGGCGTATCGGCAGGCGGAATGTTCCCATTCTCGCATGTTGTCTAGTAACCATCGTCGGTTATATTTCTCCACCCTATCGCTCTTTTTCATTGGTCAGTAAATTCGAAATCACCTTATTAACCGCGACGCCTTTGGCTGGTTTGCATAAAGGTACGTGGGGCTTTTACAGCGCGATAATAACGGTTGTTCGAGAGATTATTATCTGCGGTTGAGTACCGGATTTGATTTACCAACGAGCTTATAAAACCCCTATTTATTTGCACTCGGGTCGAGTCGTTCGCCCCGCGTCACGTCACGTTACGATGCTTTGCCCAACGCACCCACACGCGAACACCTTATCGCCTCAAAAATTTGGCGGGGTTCAAAACTGGGGGCGAAATATGCATAGGAAGGAAACGGCCCTTTCGATATATCATTTCTTATTGGCTGACATAATGGCGACGTATTGCCTGCGAGATATATTACCAACCGAACGAGACAAGATCGATCCTCCCACCCCCAAAACTATCCCCAGCTGCCTGCCACACGCACACAAACACACACTCACACACACGAATCCGTCACAGGGAGACCCGTACCTTTCGCTCCCTCCCACGGGATCCTGCAATTTTTCATACAAATTCACGTGCCGATCGATAAATGTCCCGGTGACACGTGTTTCATGCTTCGAGCCTGGATTCGCAGCTTGCAAAGCACTCGCACATAAATCGCGAGTTCCTTTGTAATTTGTTGTTGTTCGTTTTCTGATAACATGTTGTTGTTGTTTTTTCCATTTTTTAATCAAAATATGTACGAGGGAAACCTGAAAAGGCTTGCAGAAATACAGTTTCCCATCGGACTTCTTCCTGTCTGACCTTTACCGTTGATCACTACTTGAAACCCTGAGATCACACTCGGCGTGGGTCGATTTCAGTTTGACTGAATGGGTGGTGAATACGTGGATGAATGGAAAAATAGAAGGGTTATATTATCAGTTTTTCGAAAACACAAAACTCTGTTTAATTGGATTTCAAGATTTAGAATATGTCAAAGTAAATGAAAGCGAAGGTGTAAAATCACCATAATGCATGAAAACGTAAGGAGTCGATTATACATATATACTTGACTTTCTTACATCTTAACAATCTGCAAAATACATTTCAGCGATTTTTTAAAATTCGACATTCTGACTCTTATGCAACCAAATCCTTTTCCATTTTTACCTCAACGCGTTACTTCAAATACTTTGGACGAGTGGTCAATTTTTACCATAATCTCGATGCTTTCAGCATAAATGAAAATAAGGTAAATCATTTCAATCAGCATTCAAAAACAAATTCCTTTTACGTATATTATTGCGAAAACCAGATCGCCTGAGTAAAAAAAGTTAACTTTATATTAATATTGTTAGAAAAATAGTGAATCGAACGTATAAGTATGATAAAATTGATGAAAAAGAAAAAAAAGCGGGGGAAGTAAAAAATAAATTTCTTCAAAAGAAAACTTTTTCTTCTGTTCTGTCCACAAGCATATACCTACGCTGTGTAATCAATTGACTCTACCTCGCAAATAATAATCGTTGATTTCCGTGTAAGTATTCAAGTAAAAACACGAACGAAAAAAGTTGTAAAATTTCTCGTACCGTGATTCAAAGAGGTAGAAAAGGCCCTCTCAAAAGTTTACAAGAGGCTTCTCGTGCCGGTGCTTTTTCCCATCCCTTGTTCTCCGTTTCCCGGTGTTAAAGTTATGCAGCTCGTGGCGAAGGGCAGATTGCTAGAGTAGGAAGCCGAGGACGAACGGAGTGTGACGGGAAGGATTGAATGTATTTTCATGGTTAAAGTTGGCAGCAGTTATCGGCACCCTTAAAGTGGTTAAAGTGGTTGAAGTAGTCCCCCGCGATTCGCGCGAGGAGCCCGCGTAGAAGTCGCGTTACATGAAGTAGGAAATCCCCGACCCGGTCCATAAAGATTGTCTCTTAAAGTTCTCCTCCACCACCGGAAGTTATATCTGCCGAACAAGATGTTCCTCGGGGAATTCCGACCGGCGAGGGTCTCTATTCGTATATGAAAACCGCCCCCGCGGCTCCGATCAGGCCCCGCAATAAAATATACATTCCCTTAAGTTAACCGCCGCCGGCATGAAATAGGTTTATAAAAGACAAAAAAAAAATAAATAAATAAATAAAGAAAAAAAACCTTCCAGCGGAGTTACGATCGGCCACGTGTCACCCCTTTAACCCGGTTCCCAAATCCCACGTTCCAAATATCCATTCAATAAAAACCCACCGGCAAATAATATTCCCGATCGTAATGCCGCCGGGACACAGATTGTTCTTGTTCTGTTTTTTTTTTTTTTTTCCTATCTCGTTTTGCTTGTTTCCGCAATTTTTTCGGACCCTGCTTCGTTATACTCGAAATAATAAAACAGATCAACATATTTAACCAAAACGTTTTCGATCCTGCTACGTCTAAAGTAAAGTCAAACGTCAAGCTGTATTCTTTTACTTCTTTGAGAAAAATGTTTGAAATACTTTGCCAACTTTGACTACGTGATGAAACATCGGTTATCCGTAAGTGTAAGAGGTTTAAATTCGAAGGTATCGACTATAGGCAATAATAAATTGTTGAAAAGTAAATTCTGGTATCCACTACCGTTTATTCTTCGGATTGTACGAAATTCTAGATTCATTCTGGAATGGCGAATCTCGCTTGGAACCGTAACGACAAGTCCGATGCTCATATATACCTAGACTATATCGATCAAACTCTCCCGAGTCGATGGAAGATAACGGCTAATTGCAGACTGGTAGGTGGAGTAATAAAGAGAACGAGAGCTGAAACTGCGGGGCCGTTAAAGATTGAAGAAATGATTGAAGGGGCGATAGAGTCTCGGAATAAGGTTTATTGGGCAATTAGACTTCTCGGGGTGGTAACAAAAACCCCATAAATCAGGATCGATGTTATTAGGCACCTGCCGCTACTCAGCGCCTCGATGTTTTGCGCGCTCACCTGATACCTATGCATAGCGAATGGCGCGCGTTGTGTAGTAGAAACTAATAAACGTGACATAGAAGTAATTGGATACAGTTCAATTTGAATACCCAGCGGCGCAATAAAGGGCTGCGAATCGAGCGAACAGCCGCGTATATTCTCACTTCCAGGGTGAATGTGCGGATCGTGAGACCCGTTGGTGAATACGAAAATAGTAGAATCATCAATTACCGTGCGGCTTGCGTAATTCACACCTTTAGGGGACAATGCGTGTTATTAGGAAAATTGCGTGTAACCTGTTGTAGATTTTTATGCTCCTAGCTTGTTCCGAGGCGTCGATAAACTTCGAGATTTTCACCGGCCGTTGCGCTTATGGGGGATTTTCAAGGCGAAAACTCATTTTCACCGTCGATTCGAGCTCGGAAAATCAGAGTCTTAAACGTACCAAATAAACAGCAGCTGCTATAAAGTAAAAAGTTGGAGAAATTTCTCGATGACAGATGCGCTTCAAAATTCAATCTAACTTGTATTTTCCCCCTTTCGCTTTGTCTTCACTCTTGACAAACGATCGATGGATACCCACTTCGTCTCTGAGTTCCATTTATTTTGAAACCTTCGGTTTCCTTTATTGAACTCTTCAAGCTACTGAATTTTAATGGCCTCAAGTTTGACTGTCGAACATTGAAAGACAGTTTATATTCTCGGAATGCATTAAACATGCAGCCTGGGAAGAAGGAAGAGTGTATGAAAAACGATAAGGTCACGGATTCGAAGAGTGATATGGAAGTTTATTGAGTTGAATTTTATCGAAAGAACCAGCTTCTCTTTCAGGTCAAAATAAATCAGAAACGACAAGTGCTGCTGAATAAATCTAAGTGTTTCAGCTCAAGTAATCCGGTTTTTCAACTTCTTTGTAACATTATTTTCTTCTTCAATGCTTCTTCGGAATATCTTTCGACACTTTCTCGTTCAGACTGTATAAGCTTAATGCGTCGTTGAATTCGTTACAAAGCACCCTAGAGAGATTCTTCGGCTTATTTCAGGGTTAGGAAAGTAACCTAAGGTATTTGAATGATGTCCTGACTGATAATTAACGTCGGTTAGAATCCCCGTTTCGGACACGACGAGGGGATAAGGAATGTGGCGGAGTTGATGAGCCGGTTAAATTTGTCAAAAGGGATTGAAGCACGCGTGACATAACGAGCAAAGCTTAAATGTCGATCATCTGACGTTGCCGAGTTTCGAGCTAATTCTAGTTCAGGAATACGCGTTTATATACACGAGTAGAAATTTTCATGAGGCTCAGGAAAAACCATGATCAGGCTTACCTTACCATCTGATCATGGTGTGTCCAGAAATGTAATGTTTACTGAGAAAAATTTCATTTGTTATAATAACTAGAAAAATTGAGTGAAACTGGTATCGTTAAAAAAACTGTTCGAACATTGTTGGTATTACGAAAAATGAGGTACCTACGCGTAAACATACGCGTCGTATGAAACAATCGTTCGATTGTATTATGGATTCAGGATTGTAAGATCATGCTATTTTTATGATGCAAATCATGCTCGAAAAGGAGGGCAGGATAATGAGTGGAGGTTATTCACAATTTTTTGTCCTCTAACACACATTTATTTAGATAAAAAATCGCACTACATTCTTTATGGTAGCTCTTTGAAGTAGAAAAAAATGGGTAAATGAACAAAGTTATATAATTTGTATCGTATGCAGCTTTCAGTGACATCCGATACATCAATTCTCGCCAATAAAAAATAGCATACAAGAAAAAAAAATGTAAATACTGTTTCTGAACGTCAAAACTATGGTACAAATTATGGTGTGAATTTTGAAATGGACAAATAATGGTACATGTACTATAGTACATTGTCACCAAATAATTAAAATCAACCGTATTAAAAACAAAAAGAAAAAAAAGAAACATAAAACTTAGGTTCACGTACATGTGTCAATACAGACGAAGAAATGTTAAAATCTAGTTAAAATCTGCAAATAATATTCTTGTTGCGGTACATATAGATAGAGATCCGAGTTGTATTATACTGGAGGTGTGTAAGAGTAACGGACCCTGTATTGTCAGTCGAAAGTTTCTTGGATTAGCCACTGGAGTCTGGCGCTACAATCGGACAGAAACGAAGCGAGCTGGGCTTCAGAATTTTCATTCGAGCTCTAGACACGGTGGCGACCGGAAGTGCTCGAGACAGTTAAGCAGATTTCGGTTTTCAAGCAACAGCGATACGAGAGAGGAGTTCGTAAATTTGAAGTTTAATACGAATATACGCGGATGCGTATTTTTTTTTTTGCAAAACAGTTATGCTACTGGTTAATTTACCGAAAATCCCAGCTTGGATACGCTGATCTTTGATTCGTTGTTTTACAATTCTTACTTCGAAACTTTCGACTCTTTGACCAGTCGACTTTTTGTTATTTCTGCACTTGCGGCGCGGTGTGCTTTAACGAGGCAAGCTCGATTCCAACCTAATCAGGTTATGCTGGAACATCAGACTGTCCCGATAAAATTTCTGCAACTCTATTAGATACACGCGTAAATAAAATACGTTTATATAAACGTTCGAGGCATCGAGCACCGAGGTTTATTTCCCATGCTATCTCAAACCCTCGTCGATGATTTACGAAGATCGGGAGCTTAAAGCGCACGTCCCGATCATCGAAGCACCGGGAATAAAGCGGAAGCATTCTTCAGGCGAAAGTTGAATTCAACGCCATGCGTCACTCAGTCCTTCGATACAGATTGTCGCAGCCAGCCCTGCAGGGCGCCACCCGCGTTACAGTTTATCGCTTTTTCCCGAGCGCCAGCGACTGATCGAGGGGTATAAATATCGCGAAGCTTTTCATTTTTTCCCGAATTTCACCGTCTGCACCACCCGGGAATGCGGATAGCGCCAAAAACGCGACCCTGATACATCATATGATCCACTGGTCGACTGTGTACGAAACCTGCAAAATCGCCCCATGAGTCAGTTTACGCCTGTAACCGTCCCTTTGACTGATCGATCATCACCCCCCTACCCTCCCGTCCTCCTCCTATACCGAAACGATCTGCGATAACAAACGGCACAGAAATTCCAACACATTCTTACTCACCGAACAATTGACTTCTACGACCAACGCCATCTTTTATGTATTTACTCGCGATTTATTTCTCTTCGATATTGTATTAATGTCGAGTCACACGATCTACGATTTGTTACCGATTTCTGAAACGAATTCAAGCTTATCCGCGATCCGATAACAACGAAATGTAATCGCATGTATCACTGTGCCAATGCCGCAAGGGCGGAAATTTTTATTTCATATTATCTTTTTCTTCATTCCTCGTGGACAATCGTTTCGTGGACTTATTTTCAGGCTAAATATTATATAAGAAAATGTAAAGCCAAAAATGCTTGTATCTAAGCTTAAAGGGGCGTATATATATATTTTTTTCAATATTTAGCTTGAAAATAAGTTCACAGAACGATTTGCAATGGCATTGGCACCGGGATATTTAAATGTTTCGTAGCTGTTTTCTCGGTAGCGATTAAAGTACATGAATTGCAGGTAACGGTTGTTACCAATCACGTTGAAAATAGGAACAAAAAATCAACAAAAACGAAAAAAAAAAAACAAAAAAACATTCGAAAGGAAAGAATTTCTTTCCACGCTTTTTTTTCGGGAGATAAACAGAGCTCGGCTTATACGTGTGTAATATGGATGAATGAATAACTCAACACACCTACACACGCATACATACGTACATGCGGGTTACGATTCGTAAAACAAGCCCTGCGAAGTGTATTCATATTATGCAAATAAAAAACTTCCCTCCGTCGATTCATCTAATTGGTACGTACGTGCGTTGGGTTAATTGAGTCGAAAAAAAAAAAAAAAAAAAAAAATTATGCATCAATTTACTGATATACATATAAATACACACCAGTAGCCTCATCGTACCGCATAGAAAATTGTAGCACGCCCGACGAGATTCTGAGAGTTGTTTGAGTAGCGGGAGTCCCTCGGTGTGTTGCTCTTTGACCTCAAAGTGAGGTGAAAAAAGTTTGGAAAAAAGCACAAAAGTAAGTTTAAAAAAAAAACAAAAAAAAAAAAAAAAATACCAAACACCGGAAAATTTACCTGCAGAGGGAAATTCAACCAGAGCTCGCTGCATGGTCGGCCTGCCGTTTTACGCACTGAAATATTAAGTCCGGATTACGGTCGGCGGTTATACCGTGTCGCCTGTGTAACACGTGTCCACACCACTCCGCAGGATATTTCTCTTCCCTCTAACTGTGGTTTCTAAAGCCCCCAACTTCCATTTATGCTGCCCTTTGATCCGTGGTAATGCGGACTCGTGGAAAACACACAAGTCGACGAGTCGACTCTGTTGCAGCCGCTTTCTTATGCTCGATCTCAAGCCCGGTGATGCATCTCGGCGTATCATCCGCCGGTCGAGATGCTCACGTTTTTTTATTCACGAAGACGATACTCGGTCATTTTGAACTCAGTTTGACTCAGGAATTGTAAAGTAGATGCAAAATACTTCGGAAATTATTATAGTGTGGCAATTAGTGTGTACACTGAGAAAAATTTTTGCTATATTTTCTTGCAACTGTTGCGAAAATTTAATGCATGTGCAACGATAAATTGACATTAAGCCTTGTTAGACTAAAAAAGTAGAGTAAACCGAACAAACTGATTTTGCGTTGCGATTACCAAAAAAAGGATCGACAATGGCGCAAAATGTTTACGCGTGCCTCATTTCTCGTAATTCCAACAATATTCAAACAGTATTTATTAACGATACCTGTTTTACTGAATTTTTTTAGTCATTGTAACAAATGAAATTTTTTTCAATGTAGTCACCTACTTTAGTACGAATATAAAAATAACTTTATGATCTAGTGATTGTGTAAATTATTAGATGAAAAATCAAACGATAATTACAATGGTTGAATATGAATGTTAAAGAAGTTTCCTGTTAAATATTTTTTTGGTCTTTCGTTAACAGTAATCAGACGAACAATATTTGTAATGAAAATGCCTGTCATGAGCAAAATCCTTCATCCTTCGATAATTACAATCGGTCGTTCGCCCATCCACGTCTGAATCGAAAGATGATGATAAATGAGGTTCACGTTCGTGCTGATTTCGGAATGTTGTGAAAGCGATTAGCGATAGTTTCCATCGACACGAGCGCGCTCCTTCAACCCTTTGTAGAGCAGCTGTGATGATATTCAGAAGTTTGAATATTACGATACAATGTTAGTCTGGTTCTTTGGTGTCTGACAATCAATCTCGCCCCTAGCCGAACTCGGTACTACGATATTATCGGTTATCGCGAAGTCGACTTTGCCGACAGTTTGTACTTTTTGCACAATTTCTGCACTGCAGTCGCGGAAAAATAACGAGAGATGAAAGGAGCGGGGGTTTTAAACGACACTTTGCCATTACGCCGCCCCCTCGATGCCGCTGCACACCTTCTTCTCGAGTGCAGAATTTATGCAAATTGGGGAAAGCCGTGCAGTGTTTGTACGGTGTCCTCACCCTTCGTCGCTCCTTCGCCTCGCCTCCAAAGTAACTACTAAAGTCAACTACGTATCGCCGAGACGCTGCACCGTTAAGTCGCGTGTAGATGGGCTCCGTCTAGCCCTAGAACCACCCCCTTGGCTGGCTCTGAAATCGATACGAAATTAAGTTATTACACGTACCGCTTCAGGCCCTGCTCAAGTCGAGACTCTTATTCTCTACTCGCGGAGCACCGTCTTGAGCTCTTTCAACATTTTCCATACCAGAATTTCGAGGACAACCGATAGAGGTGGCGATCTCACGATCATGTAGACAAGTGCGGTAAGTCGGTGTAATTCGAGGACTCTCCTGAATGTATTGAATAACGATTTGGCATAATGGAAAATCGATTGCCAAAGAAAAAGGCTCGGAATAGTTGAGACAAGGTTGAAAAAGATGGATATTATTCATTTATTTAGCTGGTTTTTGCAAAAAAAAATAAGTCCTTACTATACCTGGAAAGCAAACAAACTTGACTCGATAGTTCTGAGCACTAAATAAAAGTATAAAGAAATATCCACAATAACTGAGTATTATTGTAAATAGAGAAAGATATAAAAGGTAAGAACAAACACAATTGCCATTTATGTTAGTGAGTAGAGAGTTTTGCAACTTAAGGTATTGAAAAGAGATCGAGAATCTATAGTATCTATTATATGTGACTTAGACTCTTAAGATAATTTTCGGTTCTTCTTCTTTGTTTTACATTGAGCGTCTAATTAAATATGTGGTTGATTAATTACTTGTTAAGGATTTTTGTATGAATAGGATACATCGTTACCGAGAAGTCTCGTAGATGAGGTTTCTTCGAACCTCGTTTGAAGCCCGTGTACGCAGAATTCAATGGAACATCTTAATGCTGTTGAAACGTTACGTTTGATGTACGAAAAATCAGAAACGTGTCCGAAGTGTAATTCATCGATTTTCTTCATTCCACCACATTTTGTAGTACGTAAAAAAACCTTTGATACATATTTTATTTCACATGCCAATTCGATGGTTCAAACGATAAAATCCCACCCCTCGATTTTTTCGTTAAAAATTCATTTATTGAGATATCTCAATACATTTTCGACGCAACCAGTTACACGATGTTCCATAAGTGAACACTCCCCTCACGAAAAAAAACCCCACTTGGGTGTAAATTCGTACTCCCAACATCAAACATAATGCTAATTTCCCATAAGAAAAAAGTTAGGGGTACGAATTCACACCCAATTTGGGATTTTTTTTCCGTGAAGGTCGGGCGAACTCAACGCGATGCTGCAAATGGTTGACGAAATTCTGGGAAAATCGTGGAAACATTTGAAAACAAAGGAAACTGCTGAAAATCCCTCGTATTTAACCGCGGTATAACTTCTCCTGGGAAGGTGGAATTGGGTGTAGGAAAGGGGAGGAAGCTCTGCGAGCAGGAGAAACGCGGGAAGACCGTGAATTATGTTAAATGATTAACTCAGTGGTGAATATGCATGAGGTCTGTACCTACCAACTACGATTGTTGGCGAGTGGGCGCCTGGCTCGAACTTTGCGTTAAGTTTGCGCGCGTGTCTCAGAATAGGGAAGTAAATTAAAGGACCTATTCCACCCCGTCCGCGAAACCGCAAGCTCCGGGATAGGAGCAGCCTTGCTGGGTTCCTGATTAAGGTGTAGGTACAAGCCTGCGTCGATGCGGCTTCAATCACCTCGCTGAAATCGATTCGCAACACAACGAAGCTTTGCATTTGCAGTCCTCGTTGCGTCACTCGATACTTGACCACAATCTACGCCATTGGAAACCTCCGGTTAATCAAAGTTTTACCTTTCAAACTAAGGTTTCCATGACGTTATGTATTTTCTCTCTCTCTCTCTCTTTCTCTCTGTTTTGGGACCCGTCCCAAGGAAAATGAATTGTAATTCTAATTTCAATTCTCATTGTCTCAATTTTCTTCTCGTTTATGTTTATTTTTACTCATTTTTGCCTGATTGGCTTATTTATTCAATTATTTACATTCTTATTTAAGTATTTTCTAAAAGACTGTTTATTAATTTTCTTTATCACTGTTGTTCATTCTGGATTTATTGATCTTTATCTATTGTTTTCTCTCTTCTGGTGTTCTTCCTAAGACTCTAGTTTACACTTCTATTATAATTATGTGTTTTCATACACATTTCATTTCATTGGTTATCTTACATTGCCTCTCGCTTATAGATCCTGAAATACATCAACTGTACTCCGTTTTATAATTTTTATTGTACATATTTTTGTCGTTACTGTCAGATTTTTATTATTATTCTTTGTACGTAAAGCGCACAATGACTATCTTATGGTATTTGCAAAGTTGTAATTTGCAACATTGGAAACAGTCTGGACTAGCATGGAATTCCGCTCCGGATATATTCTTAGTCCATTAATAAACTTCAAGCTTCAAACTTCGCTCTCTCGTTCCTAGTTTTCCCCTCGGTTAATTTCACGCCGAGTGCAAGTCGAGGATAAACTGGCTGAGAACACAGGTGAAAATCTTAACCGTGTCGGTAGCGTTGCTTATCGTTTTGTGTTCCGCATGCATGCTGGGATCAGTTTTTCGAACTTCTTATTCGCGGAAAACTCTTGTTTAGAAAATTGAGCCGAAGCGAACAGTCGCTGACGGTTTACGACTGTCGTAAACCGGGAACTAGCACAACCGTATATTCCACTCTATTACTTCGAAAACATTTATTGCGAGACTTTAGCGATGTTAATAAAGGATCTTTACTGCTCGAGTTTATTCCAAATTTAAGCCGTTTCACTCACGAGCGAGATAACAAAGCTTAACCGAGTGTTTTCAAGAGGTTCATCGGCATCTTTCCAAGACGATGAATGAGAGTTTGATTAAATCGTACGACGAAGATTTCAAGGAGGGTGCAACTGAAGCATCTTGTCGAAGATGGGAACAACTCAAAGCTATAAAATTCGATAAGAAAAGCTCAACGTAGAAATTTTTAAGAGATGACATTATTTGACGATTTCTCAAATTCAATTCCATGACATTTTCTACATCTGCTCAACTAATTCGTTGATGCACTCAATTTATTGGAAATTTTTTTTTAAGAGAACATGGCGAATATACTCCTCACTTCCAATTAATTGGCAGAATCGTTAATTAAACGTGAAAAAATAAGGGTACGTGTTTTTTTTACCATACCGCTCGGACTCGGCAGGTTGTGTAGCATCAGAGTAGACATCAAAGGGGCTGAAGTAGTGTCTGAAGTGCGTGGAGAGCCACGTCATTTCATCGTCGAGGAGTGAGCCGCGCTGCCGACTGAAAGAATGGGATTGTTTCCTTGACGATTGTAAAAAGCAGTCGTTGGAAAGCCGGAGCGAGGCGCACTTGGCTTTGAGCGACGCAAACTGCGCCCCGCGCAATAAATACTGCAACTGGATACCGAGAGAGCTTCGAATAGCGTGAAACTAAAATCATTGAAACAGGTATTTTTGACATTGAAGAAAGAAAAGAAAGAAAAAATCGTATAAATAAATAAGAAAGAGAAATTGGAAACGGTAAGAGAAAAAGTGAACGCAGTGAGGGCGGTGATGAAATTACGGGGAAGACAAAGGGACGAGAAAGGCTGGGCGCAGAAAGGTGAAATATTCTAATTACGCCATATTAAGCAGAATAAGGAGCGAAGAAAATGGCTCGGAGGGAGGAAATGTCTCCGTGAAACGACCGAGCATAAACTCCGGTATAATTGTTCTTACTTCATTAACCCGCCGCGTGGTTCTTGGACCTCTGCAGGCTCGGAGATGATGCGAAGATTTCTTGCTCCAGTCCGAAGCACCCGATGGATTTGACCCGGCGGCGGGAGGTCAGCGCTAGGAAATGTTCCGAGATTGACTCCGACCTGGGGCAAGCGGGGACGAAGCACCGGGTCGACTAATTCACACGACTCCAGAATACTAGGGCTTCCCAAGTCCGGCTGACGGGATCACCCTGCAAGCCCCGGTGAAAGGGGTGCGCGGAAAAAAGAGGAGTGGACTGGGAAAAAGTACCTCGGTTAATCTCCGGAGAATCGCGACGAGCTCCACCAGGTAATCCGTCAAACCTGGCTTCGCTATTCGACTGGACTGACAATGAGCGCAGAGCGTTCTGGTAATAGCTTGCCGTTGGGTGGGTACAAAAGGAAAGGATGAAAATGAACGGAGGAACGGAATGGGATCAAAGAGAAAGGAAGCAGCTGGCTGATTGGGTTCGAAGAGTTCGCAGCTAGCTGTGATTTTGTTAAACTTCGTTGCTCTTTCTTCTTTGTCTTCTTCGTTTAGCTAGGACGAGACTAATCGATACTATTCCCTTGTTTTCCAGAAGTTACTTTTTATTTGCATAACATGTTTGTAGACAGAATCGATCAACGGTTCCAGGAGTCTCGTATTTGTAATGTGTATAAGAGATTTCTTCTTTAATGGACTGCTTCATCAAACCCAACGCACCTTAAAGCTCTCTATTTTCATACCATATGGGCCTGAGGCACTTGCGAGTATCCATGAAACCTCAACTGCTCGAAGAGAGATAGAGCTGCGCAGTGAAGAGGCTCCATAAAATGTAGGAAGACGGTATAAGTCCCATCCGTTCTTCTCTTTATCCTGTATATCCGTTTCCTGTACCTTCTTCGGCGTCCATATTTGCAGAGTAAAAGACCGCGGAACGCGTATGAAAATTCCTGGTGCGCTGTAGGGTAGTCATTTTAAATTACGCCACGGTGCAGCTACTCGTTGGTGGGGGAGAATCGTAAAGAGTTTTGGAGCATACGACATTGCGGTACTTTGCAATAAACATGATAAAATGTAGAGGCACTTGTCACATGGAATACAGCGTTTCGTTCAAAATCTTTTCTCCAGATTCTATTCCGTTCTGAAAGCTTCGCAGTACTTATACGCGACTGTTGACCAGAGAAGCTGACACAAGACTTGACAGACATCTGGACATTCATTTAAACGGCTGTATCGCGAGGATACAATCCAAGGACTTTCGGCTGACCCGAAGTGCACGTTCCTCGATAATATCGAGCTACACTCGCTTCACTCAGCCGATCCATTAACTATTGATCTATAACTCTGGGGATTATAGTTTCGAGGGTTTCAGACATGAAATCGAAGTGGTACTCCAAGTCGATGGCTTGGCGCTGAATAATTCACCCAACTAGTAACTTCGTTGAGTATCTGAAAGGTTGAAAGGCCGAGCGGTACTTTGGAAACAGGACCCATGAGGTCCGGACGCTATTTACTGATTCTTACTCCGTTGTTACCGTTTTCGGTTTCAGACATTTGGGCGATCAACATAAAGGACGTGAGAATCCCGAAGGTGGTGAGAGAGGGTACGGAGGAGCCGATTATTCTGGACTGCAACTACGAGATGGGAACATCATCGAACACTGGTCTCACGATAAAGTGGCACATCGGACCGAAGGTGCTGTATCAGTGGGTTCAGGGAAGTCCACCGCGAGCTTCCGAAGAGTTCCACAAGTACGTCGACGTGTCCTACAAGGCTAGCAACAACTCGAACACCATGTACAGGGCCGTCAAGCTTGTCAGACCTGGGCTCGAGCTCTCCGGGAACTACAGGTGCGTCGTCTGGACTCACGACGACGAGGTCGAGGAGGAAGAGAGGATGGTGGTGTACTGTGAGTACCAAGTGGCAAACTTTCGCTCTCCACATTGGTGGTATTGTCTGGTTTTGGGGTGCCACAGGAGCCCGCGTTGAGTGAAAAGAAAATTTGACAGTGGGGCGGGAATGATTCAGACTTTCGGGAAGATCGCGGGGAGCAAGTGACACGCGACGCGATGGCTTTTCTCCGGGCTTAATTTGAATCTCGTCACTCCAACCGCCACCCCGCTGCCAAGCCTTGTCACTAACGTCACGCTAGACACGGTCGAAATTACCCTCGCGAATCACCGCATCACGAATGGCCTCCGGATGTCGAAAAGCTTTAACGAACTCGCGAATTGGACGAATTGGAATAGTGAAAAATCGAGACCTTCCAATCAGTTTGTAACCGTTGCTTTTAAAGCTGTCGGGATTAACGACGAACTAGAATTTGATCTGGACTAATTTTTTTTGGAATTGTTTCTGATGTCCTGATAATTCTTTGCCGCTTGTTTCAGCGCCGGAAAATTACTTCACTATACATCAGGATTACAAAAGTACGGATGAATCGAACTGTGAGCTTATCGTCACCTGTCTGGCCAAGGGCTTGTCTCCTCTGCCAACGATAACGCTGCGAAAGGACATGTGAGTTTGTGTGCGATTATTCAATCACAGTGGAAGTGAATTGCTGTTAAAACTTTGCGGTGCCGGTGGATATTGCTGATCTTAAGATTAGAGTTTCTGTGCCAAGCCGAATATATAACGAACAAAGAACTTTATCAATTATTGCAGGGCAATGAACATCCCCCCGATTAGGATATAAGTCAGGCACTAAGTATAATGACAATTATAGAAGCTTTGTTATCGTTTAATTAGTTTTCCTCTGCAATCGAGATCGTGGATAATTGATACACGAAACGATCATCCAAGTCCCAAATTGACCGTTGGATAATTGGTTCGGTTATCCTCACGTGTTCGGGAATCACGGAGCTGTATTCTGGATAAAGGAGCGGGGTTGTGTAGCAACGATATCTCCAATGCTGCTGCAGTATCCAGTCGGGTTGTTTGCGGTGTTAGCGAAACAATCAGCAACGCTTGGTGACGTTCAAAAAGTCTCTGGAATCAGGAACCAAGAATCCTTTTTATTTCTCTCGATTAGCGAGGAATCCTTCAAAGACTCACCGAGCACAGATATCCGCTTTTAATCCAACCTCAAATCAAAGTTTCTAAGCCACAGCCGCACACTTCTCTGTACCAAACAGTCTCAATTTAATATCTCTGATTCTGATTGTTTCAGGGAAGAAATCTTACAACAAAAAGCAGTCATTCCTCGCGCTGATGGACGGTACGAAGTCAAATCAGTCGCCGTTATGGACGCCAAGAGGCTTCGGCCTCCCGTCACGTTCAAGTGCGAAATCCACATTCAAGACGCCAACTACACCAACTTCAAGGAGGTCGTCTACAGCAGTGAGTTTCCTTGATTGTCAGTCACTCGTAATCGTGAACACGTTCATTCTTACCACCGTCGTAGTATTATCATTGGTTTTTCGTCGTGGTTGAACATTCGAAAGTCCACATGGGTGCGGAATTTGGAAAATCCTTTGACTAGACGAAAGGTGGATCGATATCTACGAGGGTGGAAAACAACATTCGGAATGACCCCGAAGCCCGGGTGGTTCAGGAACACGTCCTTCTAATGAACTATTGTCGAACACGCCTCGCATAGCTACCGGAAATCAACGGTTCGACCAATTTCCGTTTCACACGAGTGATTCAATTCCAAGAAATTAGCTTTCGCGGCCGTGCATGATGGCTCCATGCGGTACGTTGGTACGTGTCAGCATTATTTGCCCGACGCGTTAATTGACCGGCCTCAAGTGGTACGAGATAAAAAAAACGGATCACGTACCTTCATTGATTATAACATATTTATCTCCCGTTTCACGAATCCTCCGTATCATGCTGAATCCGTAGAGATGCGTGTGATGAAATGAAAAAAGCTTGCTTAACGAAGCGAAAAAGTGGCTCCACTACTTTTCTCCACTCTTCAGGATCACCAAACATCAGCTGGAGGTATAGTTTAACTTCCCAATAGCGGACACCTTCGGGACCGAAAATATTCTCCGTTATTCGGATTAACATTAACGTGTAAATTGTGCTGCTGGGGACTTTTAGACTGTCCGTTGTAAAGAGGAATTTCGTTATTGGAAGGTGCCCTTTAAGAGAAGTTTCACTGTTGTGGAAGAACCGGTGAAGGAAAAAATAATGTTGATGATATTTTGCTCCTGGATTTGAACTCGACTTACAAGAGATCTCCAACCCTTGTAAGCACTGCATTTCTCCGGACCTCGAACCTCGTTTTTGATTAATCGTCATTCCGTTTCGTCACGTGTATGAACGACTATCGCGTAGTTGCACACCCGCGAATAATGCGCGGCATCGCTTCTCATCGGGCGAGATTACCACTGTGGCACATACGTGAAAACCCGCGACACCAAATGAAAGGGGGCGAGTGTGAATATGCTTTTCTATAGATTCTCCCTGCACCCCACCTCCGATTTCGCCTCTCCCAGGCCTCCGGCTCGTTCGCTCACCCCAAACTCCTCGCGTCACCCTCGGTCTTCCACTCTCTTTAACTTCACTGCAGTCGCGACCGGTTCACCTCGACTCAATTCCATCCGCTATTTCACCTTACGCTCCATTAAGTTTCCCAAGTGACAGACATTTTTTCCTTTGACGTAACGCCTTGCTTCACAATTGGCGACTGGAACCACCATTTCTTCCATTTTCACCCTCGCAGTACTCTTTCGCTCTCCCCTTCTCCCGCCTTCTTTATTTCTCTCTATTTTTCCGCCCTCGAACGCCCCGGCATGATCGGACGTCTAAAATAGCCTTGTACAAAATTTGGAACGTTATTTTATAGGGTGGCTGCCATTCGGTCTCAGCTTCTCTTTCCGCGGATAAAAATCACCACTCGGTAGCTCTTTCCAAGTTTTCGAAAGCGCTCGGCTTCCGGCAGCTGATTATTTTTCGGGGTTAACAACTCAGGACGTGGATGTAGGCTACCCGCTAGGTACAAGTTGCTCGAAGAAGGTGGTTGGAGCAAGTTAGCTACTCTGAAATTACCTTTGGCTCGGCGCCGTCTTACCAACACCACGTCTGCAACTGCTGTTCCAACTAACTCAATTTTGTCCTACAATTCCACCTCTTCCTACAGCTACACTAAATCAACCAGTTAATTCAGTCACGTGCCTACAATTTCACCCCCGTTTCTGTCTTCACCTTTTCTGCTCTTGCGAACAGGAGTGGAATTGTCGTAACCTTATGACAGTATAGTGGCCGGGGTTTGCCATTTTTAAACTCGATTCAAAGTAGAATTCGATACAAGAGGTAACGAGAAACCATTATAATATTTCCCTTGAGTAATCGATGAAAGTATGGTTTGAGTTTTACCATAGAATTCGAATAGCACCGTAATTGGGAGAGTTGAATGGTCGGCTTCCATTTTTGTAAACATAGCAGTACCCAGCAATTGAAATACCTCTGCAATAAACATGATTCGGGGATCCGCTATTCAAGCCATCAATTCTATGCTTTGATTCGTTTCATCAAAACTACACAATCGCAAAGCCAACATTCAGGAATCCTCAATGTATGGAATAGAACACGTGACGTATTCGTACCACCATATTTTAACGTTTAGAAAGTCGACAAAATTTCATTTCCATAAATTGAAAAAAAAAAACCACCTTTTTTTATCAAACGCAGTTTTTCTATCATATTTTTCTATCGTATATAAGCGTGTTTCAACGCTCTGATCGTAATAATGACACAAATCATTCAATTGGTGAAATTTGATTCGGACTACTGGAAATTTAGGCTAAGCTGCACTGTTTCAGTCTCCTCGTGTTGGAGCCGACCTTGTTTTCCTTACTGATACAGCGACGCTGAACGAAGTTGGGAACAACTGCAACCTATTAGCAGATGATAATTCCAAGTGCCAGAGTTCCTCGGCACTCTTCGCTTTAATAGAGGCTCTAAACTCCAACGAAACACCTTAAGTATTATAGCTGACAAAGTTTTCAGTGGCTCGAGTTAAAAAATTTCCGAAGTTACCATTTGACGGAACGTCGATACTCTTGGTTCTGTCTCGAGTCCCTTCGACTGCCTCGCATGGAAAGACTCGGTTAGAAAAGACGAAGAAAAACAAAAAAGAAACTACTGTGTCAGCGCGGTTTGTTGTAACTATCTTTGCCTGTTTTTTACGGTGAATTTAAGGACTGAAAAATGAGTTTGACTTACGAAAGCGATCTTTCGATAACTTTACGTAATGAGATACGCATAAGAACAAATTTTCAACCCTTTGATGTTAATCATTTAGCAAAATACGTCCAGGTAAAAACCGAGTGAGTGTGTCTCATCTTTTCTTCAATTAATTCAATTTCGTTCACCGTGTTGAAAGTTCAGATATTTCAGAAATTCGAATGTTCACACTAGCGAATATTTCTTTATACATTTTTGTCGATTTTGCAGTTCAACTGAAAAAACTTATACACCTTTAATTATTCATCGTATTCCGAAGAGAAAACACAACGACTGTTATGCAGCTGAAGGAGGAAGGGGGGGTAAAAAAAAAGTTAGAGGGGGAATCGAGATCGAAAAAGTTTGTTACCACAACTTTAAATTAATTACGACAATGATCACGACGGGCAAGTTTGAATCCTCCTTTTTTCTCGGCTGAAAAAGTTGGGAGGATTCCTCGTTATTACATTCATCGTTGACCGCGCGTTGTCTACCAGCATTTTTTTCCCTCATAATTCACTTTTCCCGTTTTTATTTAACTTTTTTCTTCCATTTGTTCTTTTTCCCCCGTTCGCCGCTCGGTGCGACTGCAGCGGGTGTATCACGTTTCTCATTCAGCAGCCCCGTTCCACCCTTGTTACATTTTCGTTCCGCGTATACAACCACCTGAAACGAGAGAAGAGGAGGATGTGGAGGAGCGGAAGGAGGACTCCGGAGGGTTGAAAAAGCACACAACTAGCCGGTATCGGGAATAACGACAGTAATAAGATAACAAAATTAAAAACGTAAAACACGGGGAGTAATGTCGAAAATTGATGAAGGAAAAGAGAAGAAGGGTCAATAAGCCCGCTCACTGTCCGAACGTGCGTGCAAACAGGGAACGGATACCGGTGCGAGAGGAAGAACGAGAGAAGAGGGAAGTTGAAACCACCGTACCGTGAGTGCCTCTCAAAGCGACCTAATTAAAAAACATAACGAACCAATTTAAAATGAGCCCGGCCATAATGCCAGTGGCCTGACAGGCATATGGCACAAGGCATTGTGTTGCCTCGGTAAGAAATACATCTAATTATACCCTTAACCACTGACCTTCCCTCAGCAGCGAGAATAATTACGCTTCTCTAAAAATGTTGCGAAAGTGTGACTTCTTCTGCAGAATCATTAAAAAACTGAGGGACATAGAAAGGTTAGAAGAAGAACTGACAGGGAAAGTAGACGAGGTTTACGACCTTACCGATTTTCATTGTTCTCTGACACGTTGTCATAAGTCAAAAGACATCAGACTCGTGATTTCTTTTTTTTTTTCAACCTGTCAACCCAGCCGTTTCAAGGACAAAAACCTCCCCCAATGTTCATTACCCAAAATTAAGCGATTATGGTGAATAATGCCCAATTAGTATTTTCAAACAATTGTAAGTCATTATCGAGAAATAATTAAAAATTGATTACTAGGAGTGAATCTTGATGTGGCTTTCGAACCATGAAACGGCCAAATTGGTACGTAAATCAAATCAACGTGACCAACGTTTTTTGCTGTACTTGAACATATCGCAAGCTGGAAAAAATTGGTGCGGTACACTTCAGGTGCTTCCCAAGGCGAATGAGGTCTGTCTGAAATTCTATCCTAGTAGAGATTTTTCAACTGCAGCAACATCTGGAAGCATCATAACGACGTAGCGTAAAGAGAGAAGGGTAAAAACAAAACAAAATAAAAAAAAAACAAACGAATAACCACAAGAAGTTTATTCAGGTGCAGTTGCAGACTGTAGTTCAGAGGTCAAAGGAAAAACCGCGAGCTTTTCTGTTAGAAATTCTCTGGCCAGCCGGCGTTACTGGACGGAGCTTTAACTATGGTGGAAGAAAAGGCTTGAGCGGAAGTGGTCACGTGGATTCTTTGCGTATACTATACCTACTTCTACCCGAACGCAAAAACGAGACTTGGGGTCGAATGCCGCCATTCCAATCCGAGGCTAAAGGCACCACAGCGTTTTTTTTTTTACGTAGCTCCGTGAACTCAGGACTATTACGGATATTCCTTGACTTGAGTAGATCTTCAAGGACTCTTGGGTCGAGGCAAGATCTCAAAGCGAGAAGTCGAGGCTGAAGCTTTGCGGTAAGTTCCTCGGAACCTTTAGTTCTTCCATTTGTCCCGCGGATGTGCCGTCATTTTTTTTTTTCTGGTAATAACGACACGCGATGTGCGGACAGGCGCTTGCCGTTTGCAACCATGCGACTCGACGCGAAGGTGACCCCGGTGGTATCGATTGGCACCAAGATTTTCATTCAGATTGTCGTTCTCGGCAGTCAATCGTCGTTAGTGTCCGCTACAACAAATTACCGAGTCATTCTTGGTTATGGGTGCGATTATTGTACGGTGGACAGCCGCCGATCCGTCAGAATGAACGCGGGGCGATTTATCCGGCCGGAATAGGGTGAACATTTTTTTTTTTTTTTGTCCCAAGTGTGAGAATGGTTTGTTGAATAAATTACGCGTTCCGTGAATTTTCTTTTTCTCTCTCTCTCGGCCTACTCGCGGTGAAAAAATACTTTCCAGCCCGTCAAGCCTGACAAATTCATATGATTCCTAATACGCGTATACGATTTAAGCCACTGCTGGGAGGGGAATTGAAGTTGCTTTTCAATTCCCAACGCATACCGAGTCACGACGACGGAACCGTGACTTGTTTGAAAACTTGTAACGAAATTTTGCCTGTTGTTCTCTTATCTCTTCTCTTCACTTACGCCAAAAACTTGACTCGACGCGAATGGCGAGACACGCGAAGGGTGAGTGGACACGATGGAATCGGTGATGCGCCCGAAAAGGGTATGGAAAGAGTTTTTCAAACTGCCCCTGTAGGATCTAATGTTCCGTAGGGAGGGCAGCAAAGTTGGTAGGATCTGCGATATCATCTCGAGGAAACTACATCGGGAGATCCTGTTTCTAAGCCACCAACGCCCTCTCTCATCCACTTGCTTCTGAAACGAGAGATACTCGGTGCTGAACCAAGAAGACAACGGAAAACAAAAATTGGAGGAAAAATTTTTCCCAAACTTTCGTTGATCTTGTAAAGTTTGCGGCGTTCTTGAGGAAACAACGGAATTAGCTGCTGCTGTTGCCAGAGTTTCAGAAGCCTCTAATGAGACTTGATATCCATATCCGTCTGGCACTCCGGTGTGAAGTGTAAAAGAACTGAAAAGAGTAAAGAAAAGAGGGTGAAATACGGCACTTCACCGGCGTAAGGTCGACGCATCAACCACTTTAAAGTAATGTAGGTTCCAAGCTCCGTGGCTTAGGTGGCTACGGGCTCGTGGCAGGTATCACATATCACGAGTATAATAAAGCTCGTCGAGTCAGGCGGCATTCTAATACTCGCAGCTTAATGTTGCCAGGCTACGCTAACAGCCATTTCTGCAAGCTCGGAGCCTCGGTTTTTAGCATATTCCTTAGCGGAGAAGTGACGAAAGAAGAAGACCGTGTACTTCGATGGAAATCCAAACCACCAGGCTCCATTGGATGAAGATTTTACGGCTCAAGGATATATTGGGTGTACATTCTCAACCAAAGGTGAATAAGATGAGAATCGGACAAAAGACAACCACAATAAAAACGATTAGAATATTAAATTTGAATAACAATAATTCCCAAAAGTTGTCAATCAATTGTTTAAACGAAACATTGTTTAGAAAATTTTTCAAGAATGTTTTTTTTTTATCATCTGAAATGAATTTCCTGATTTTTCTGAATACATATGAATTGCGAAACAATGTTCGCATTACTTTGAAATGTTCGTTTTCGAAAATTTGTAAAGACTGTATTTACAAAACTATCCTTTCAATGCCCCGGAAACTTCTTAATTGTAATGTAGAATGTTTTTTGAAGAAAACGTATCCAAAAATTCCGATATTTCCTCCATTTTTCAAAATTTAAAATCTTCGGAAAGGGAAGTTTCGAAATGATCAGAAAATTGTTTATAAATTCATGTGTATTCGGTAAGATCAACGAATTCGTTTCAAATGACAAAAAAAAAGAAAAAAAAATTGTTATAACATTTGCTTGTAGGCAGCGTTTTGTTTAAAAAAATGATTGACAACTATTGGGTATTACCGTCATTCGAATTGAATAGTTTTTTTTTCTTATCGGCTTTATCGTGGTTGATTTCTTCCAGATTATTACCTTATCGAAAATTATTCGACATCGTCGACGAGACTCACTTTTGACTGAGAATGTATAGCCAATACATCCTTAATTGAGGCACTGAATCGCGAATCTTATACGTCCAATCCGGGTGCAAAGGTCGTGTTGAGCAGAGGCCGGAGAAGGTACGAGGGGCGGAGAAGGTCACGACACGACAACGAAAGGGGCGCCAGTTCCGCCAAACGACGAAACTTGCCCAATAAAGCTACGCAATAAGGGCGCCAGCACGCAGCTCGAATATTCGGCAGTTTATTACCGGGAAAACTTGAAACTTGTACTGTATAGAGCTGACGTGTCCTCGTATCTCGTTACTCGGACCTAACTCGCGGGTGTGAACTGTGAAATGAAAATATGTCGCGTTCCCCGAGCTTGCAGGCACTCTCCTCGTTACCCTGCGGAAATTATCATTGCTCGTGCCATTTCCAGAGGCGGCTTAAAAAGCTTGGGTAAAACTCGTGAGTCGGTTCAAGTCTTCGACATTTCCTTTATCCTTTTCGCAATTTCGTTATCAAGTTCGCGTCGTCTTTTTTTTCTTCTTCTTCTCATTTCAGGCTTGCTTGCTTGCTTCGTTTTTTTTCTTCTTGTTTTTTTTTTGGTTTGTCTCTCTTTCTTCTCTTGGGCACACTATTCTCGTACCCTCTCAACTATGACTGAAGTTCACACTTTGCGTAGTGAAAATATTGGATTCAATTTTCAAGAGTCTACGCGTACCAAGCTCATGCTACCTTTTCTCACACCCACCTGGCGAAAAATTTTCGGTTTATATTTACCTCGGGAAAATGATGGCGTCGCGTGGTGTATGTGTAAGGCTGTTCGAGGAGTAGCAGAAACCGCGTTTTCACGTTCCTCAAGGTCTTATATAAGGTTTCCTCCAACGGCGAAGAAACGCCCCACTCGCGTATATTTTATCCTGGCAATGTCTCCCGGAGGCTGGAAACTACGGGCGAAAAGTTTCCGCGGGGTGTAATGTTATACCCAAATATCATCTAATTCTTTGAATGCTCAGTCGTGTACCGTTTCCATTCATTTTCCCTTTCCCTTTTTTCCTCTTCCTATTCAGCGGCGTTCACGACTCCTCGGAACACTTGACTTTACCCGTTTCTCGACCTTTTGTGGCTAAATAAATAACCCAGAGGCTAGAGAAGTAACAAATTCTCTGACCGCAATATTGTGCCCGAAGTTTTCCGTACTTTTCGGTTGATCGAATCACTTACACGCGTTTGGCATCGCGGTAAGAAAGTACCGACGGCAAGAATAGGAAAAAAAATGCAGGAAATCAATTGAGATGAATGATTCATGTCTTGATGAATGCACAACCTGATTGTAAAACGGAGAGTACAATCAAGGTGCGATGAAATTATCTTAAATCACGATTAGCTTATGTTAAAATACGATACAGCAACAAAACCATGATCTTCTACATTGCTCTATTACAGTCAATAATGCAAACCTAACAAGGGAATGCGTTGTTGAAGCTGTGTTAGAGTATATTTTTTTTATTATTAGGCCTGTCATCAATTCCGTTTTTATACTAAGCCAGCCAAGCGAATGAATTTCTTCTTGTTTCCGGGTTTCAGCTTTGCACAAGTGCAAAATAGTCATGTTGCCACAGACTGTGACAATTGTGTAAGCATGCTGTGAAACGTGTAGAACTGTGATTCGCTCTTACCTACGTTCCACTTATTGTGTATAAAATTTTTATTGTAAGGCTATCGTTCAAAATGGAAACTTGACTCTCGTGAGTCTGAAAGAATGTAAGTGCTTTCTGAATATAGGTAGATTAAAGTTGCAGTCAATTTTTAGATCTCAAACCGTGCTTTATTATTCATCGTAATTTAATCATCGAATTGGTTTTGGTATTTGGGTATCTCGTATTATAATTTTAAATTGATGCACGGTGTCATTGGTCCAATCTGCAGGTATAAGTCCGTTGCAAGCCATGGAAGTACCAGCGCTGGTCAATCATCATGTCGCCACGTTACCGGATCTGTCAGAGTGAAATGAATAGATCCCATTAATCACAGTAAACGGTTGCTGTGTAATAAAAGTTTTGCTTCTACATGACGTTTTATTTTTGGGTATCACCAATTACATTTACAATATTATTGTTCCGTTTAGCCGTGCCCTACGTTGCAGAAGCTAACTTCGTACGTAAAATCATTTACAGATACCAAAACATTGAGCTTTGTGTTAATTTGCGTGTATCGATATTGAAGTCTAATGTTTTCAGCGTGATATTGAGAATATCGAGTCACCCACGAAAGTTTTTGACGTGTAACCCAACCTAATAAAAAAAAAAAAAAAAACTTTACTCGCTCGAGTTCTGAATTGATTTATACCTTACTCGACTTGATATTTCGAGAGATTTTGAGAGCTGCGTTTGCTATGAGAACAAAACTAAAGTGATTACCAATTGCGAGTTGGTGATAATTGGAAGAATTGTTAAAAAATATGCACGAGGGCTCGGTAAAATGATTTAGTAAATACGTCGTGTATTCACACGGATCAATTGAAAAATAAGTGACTAAATTTATCGGTCAGAGGAGCCGTATATCGCATAAAAACAGAGATTTTCAGCTATGTTGAGGTGATTGTTTTAACTCTTCTTACTTACCAGCTACAGTTTTACCGTGGATCACGTAAATTTGGAAGAATACAAACGCGGCAAAGATAAGACAGCCTGCTCCTTTCATGATGAATTCACAACAAGTGTAGTCAATACTCAGCAACTGAAATATTTTCGCAATAAACTTGTCTGATGCTCCTCGTTTCTATACCAATCGCAACGATCAAAAAACCAGGTGTTTAAATCTACGAGGCTTACAGTGTAGTTAAACTTGATTTTTCCCACTATTACGATTATTATTATTATTATTCATTGTTTAAAAAAACAAATTTCCTTCAAAGTGGACACAATCTGCTCGAGCAAAAAATAATTATCCCGCAAGCTAATCCAGACGAGCTTCTGATTCTGGAAAAGTTGTTACACATATGGAAACAAAGACTAAATTATTGAATCATCAATTTCAACATAAGGAATTGTAAACGATGATTTTACGCGTTACTGATTGAATCTGTCGGATTTGAAATCTGATGACGAACAATTACGATGATGCATATTTCGATCAATCCGGTAGGTAAAGTTAATCTTAGAGGATGTTTAGGTGAAGTAACAAATATTTAGCACGGATACGAGAATGCTGAAGTTTCAAAAATATCGACCTTATTGTAGGGAAGAGAAAAATAATTACTTACATAAGAAACGTTCGGCGACGACTTACGACTATTGCCAACTGACTGCACATGTTAAACTGTGTCAATATATACTGAACACAAATGTATACTGAAAACATGCTCCCCGCTCTCAGATATACAATAACACGAACTGATCATAAAACTTCACGTATCTGACAATTTTTACTGCTATTTAATGTTCTTACATGCTATTAAATTCCGTAGCAAACTCCAAGACCTTGATATTTTATGTTTAAACGAACCAACAGAGAAAATGAAAAGCTGAATTCGTGACATGAAACGTTACAATAGATCAACTGTGCCACGATTTGAAATATGCTATATAGATAAAGACGTACACGACTGCAACGATAAGTACATTTTTTTTTTTTTCTCTGAACAAAGTTTAAAATCGGGAAATCTGTTTTTTTTTTTTTCTTCAGTTTTTCGCATTTATAATAAGAATTCATAAATTTATCGTTCTTATTAATCTTTTTACTCCAATAATAGATTATTAAAAAACTTGCGTCGCGGCATTTTTAACCGAGGAAAACTGAAAGGGCGTAAGAATAGGATTTTTTCAAAGATGAGTGCTGTCCGACTTGTGGCTTTTTCATAATTGCATGTTGTATTTTTTTAGGCTTCGTTTTGCTAACTTATATTAGTTCGACGAGTCGTCCGATCGCAATTTTTCAAGCTGATTTTTTATTTCAATTTTAATTTTTTTATACAAGTAAGTTTAAAGAAATATCAATTTATTCCTTTATATTTCTTCTTAATTCAGATTATTATTATTATTGTTTTTTCTTTCATTGAAATAAATTTTTTTTACATCGATATAATTTTTTCTTCTCTGTTAACAAATTATTCTTATATGAATACAAACTAATTCAAATCAACTTGACTTGGTTTTCCAGAATTCAGTTATTTCTCAATTAATTTTCATTATTTCAGTCAATTCTCATTGGTTCAGTTATCTTGCATTAATTTGGTTGATGTACATTAATTCAGGTGTATTATAATCGATTCACAAACTTATCGACACGTAAAATTAATCACAACAACTGTTCGATGCACCTTTCTATAAATCCAGTATTTCACTTTAATTTCTGTAAAACCTCCGGAACAAAAATCGATTCTACCAATTCTAGAATCCCTTAAGATTCACGTAGAGATCGGTTCAGAAAACTTGATACACTAGACTTAAAAATATTGAGATGAATAAAAAAGAAACTCAAAATCGTATAAACATAATATCAGAGGAATTTGGAGAACGTAGATCAACAAATGACAAAAAATAATAGAGTAAACGAAGAAGCGAATGAATTTTGCAAAAAAGTATGAGGATCATTTCGAATGCGACACTCTGTGACTTTAAAGCTTTATACATTTATAACTGCAGCTTTCGGTCGAGAGTTTCGTATAAGCATATAAATATACGGGTACGATTCGTGTCGTTCATAAACATATATTTACGCAGGTAGAAAATTATGCCGTTGGCATATAACACGTATCTAAGAGGGAGGCGGAGAATTTTTTGCAAAAACAGTGAAAAGGACCTCGCGGTATTCCTCTGCACATTATCATAAGCCAGTAGGTACCAATTTGTTTAACATAATACGAGTGGCAAATTTATGTATATACGTTATTATGTTCTGAAATGTTCACGACGAATTCCAAGCGAATATACACCCGCGGATATTGCCGGCTGGTGGTAGACTCGCTGAAAATCCTCTTCACCCTGCAGCATTTGAGGCCTGTAAGAATAACGGCTGACGCGTCGCGGGCCTCGTCAAATTTCATTTGTTCTTCGAGATGACGAGGGGGAGGAATTTTTTTTCTCCTTCTACGGACTGTAATTTTATCTTACATCGCTCAATATTTTAGGGCACCTTATCGTGAAACGTGAGAAACGAACGATTACCGAACAATAGGGGGAAAATCGGTCGCCGTACCGATATGCGAGAAAAGTTGCAAAATCGTGGGAAAAATTTGATTGAAAAAAAAGAGCAAAAAAAACGGTGCGGTATAATCCATCGTTGGATTTTGGACAATCGGAACGAGGGGCGGAAAAGTACGCTTGCATCAAGGGTGGAGAAAAATTATTGTCCACGAAATTGGAATCGGAATCCCGGGATAATAAATGTGCGTTTCGAAAAAAAAATTATTTTTTTCTTGCCAATTTCAAATCGCTTTTTCACGCAAAGCCAAACGATTGATCAAACCATATTGCCGGTTAAAAAGTGACGTTTTAAATTCCAAATAAAGTACCACAGCATACCGAGATTATCGCGGCTTATTTATTTATACGTACACTGAGAAAAATTTCATTTGTTACAGTAACTAGAAAAATTCAGTAAAGCATGTACCGTTAAAAAAACTGTTTGAATATTGTTGGAATTACGAAAAACGAGGCACACGTGAGCATTTTGCGCTATCGTCGATCCTTTTTTGGTAATTGCAACGCAAAATCAGTTTTCTCGGTTTACTCTACTTTTTTAGTTGAACAAGGCTTTAGTGTCAATTTATCGTTGCACGAGCATTAAATTTTCGCAACAGTTGCAAGAAAATATAGCAAAAGTGATCGTAATGAGAAAGAATAGTAACGGATACTAGACTTTCCGGTAACAGCTAGAAAATTAATTTTCATTTTCTAACTGGAACTATATTTTTCGATTGCGGTAAAAAATGAAAATAGTTAAGGACTGAGCGGTAACCGTAAATGAAAATTTATCTCGGTGTAGGTAAATTGGCGGTCGAGGCTAAACCCGCGTTTATAGCTCCGATCGAGATCGGTGATTCGGATAGTAATCGAGCCAAAGTAACGATCGTCGAAGTTAACGATACCCGCAGAAGCCTGGACGATTTCCATTAAACGACCATCGAGCTGCTCTCGTGAGTTAATTAATTAGCACCAGGTCCATAAAGCAGAGACGAGGCTACGCAGCGGAGCTTGATTCTTACGTAACAGCGTGTCTGGCTTGAAATTAAAACGGAAAACGTGAAGGAAGATTGAAAATCAGAACAGCTGCAGACGCTTTGAAGTCATTCGGAAAAATCCGGGATCAAGGGGGTAAAAGACGTGGGTGAATTTTTTGAGCTTTCATCTCGAGAAGCAAGCGTTTGATTCGATTGGTTTTTTTTTTTTTTTCTCTCTGCTCAAGCGTCTAAATCGAATTTCATTTGGATATTTTTTCAGTTGGAATCAATGACAGGAGAAATTTTTTTTTAATTTCTTTGTAAAACGATTCTGAGTCCGAAAATTGTGACGTTTTGTGTTGACTTGACAGACGAAATATACGACAGTAAAAAAGAGTGGAGACGTGATAAAGAGGATGAACAGTCACGGAAAATTGTCTCCAAATGTGAAATAAGTCGATCGAATAATTTCTGAGTTACTGTACCGAAAAAATCGAATCAAATACGAGTTACAAAAACACAAATTTTATGTGTAATCCGTTTCTTCTCACATTTCAATTACTTGCTTCGCCTGTAGCTTCCGAATGAAAATCTTGGTCTGAAAAATTTAATTTTTTAACAAAGAATTAATGAAAAAAATGTACAGCTGATAGATCAGAGGGTGCAATAAAAATCAAACTCGTGATTCGAAGAATCTGCAAATCGGTAAAGAAAGTTTTTTTTTTTTTTTGTTCTTCACATCGCACCATACTTAAAAATAGAAAGTACATTAGTCGGTTCAGGGTGGAATTCCCGATATCCAGGTATCCGCTTCGCGAGGATAAACTAGTTCCTCGAAGTTCTGTACACACAAGATCAATTCCATCGTGTAGAGTATTTGATTTTCCTGATACCCGTCCCGCCGTGCTGCAACCAGCGTCCAAAACCCTTCACCGTGCGCCGATCTTTAAACCCGGATGAAATCGAACACGTCTCGTACATATATATATATATATATATATATATATATATATGTATATACCCGATCCCCGCGATCCCGACCTGCAGGGGCTCAGAACTGTCAAACTTTACCCCATTACAAGTTCTGCACGCCCTCTGCACCCGATCGTTTTGCGCCGGCTGCCGTGTCTGACCCTTGAGACTCGAGTGCTTTCAGAACTGTTGTCCGAAATTTCCTGACCGAATTAACCATCGATTTGATACTGGGAAAAGGAAAAGGAACGAGGGATGAGGAGGGGGGGGGGGGGGGGGAGGGAGGAACATCAAAAAAGCATCAAGGAGCTGATCAACCTGACGAACGAATGGAAAGAAACTTAATCGAGCTTGAGGCACAAAATTATGCTGCATTTTTTTTTTTTTTTGTTTTTTTTCCCCCACTTGGAAACGTGACAACGGAATCGAACGAGACCGAATGAAGCTTGCTACTGAAATTGGAGAGGAATTTTTTAGTATCTATCACCGACAGATTGGAACGATCGGAATCCAAAATAAAAAACGAAAAAAAAAAAAAAAAAAGAATTTAATCGACTCGGGGAATGAGCTGAATAAAAAATTTACTTTAGACGGTTTTTGCGCAAGATTAGAATAGAATTCCTTTGACCAGCTATTCCGAGGGTTAAACGAGTCGAAATTTAGACCCTCGTGTACGCCTGAAAGTCCTACGCTTGGTAGGATGTGTTGTTGGATCTGTAGAGGGTTAACTTTTTATCGAAAAGAGAATCTGTTCTAGACCGAAACTTGGCCGACATTTTCGTTTCCTTTACGTTTAGGTTCAAAGTAGGACATCTTCAAAACTTCTAGAGATCCTTTACCGTAGAATGTACAACTTCAGTGATTGAACATTTAGATGAGTACTTGAATTTGATTTCCTTATTTAAATTGATCGACATGTGAGTAGTTATAAGAAATTCAAATGTTAGTTACAATATTCAATGGTTGAAATTAGCCGAGTTACTCGTATGAAATTTCAATCTATTATCGATTAATTTACTGATAATTATTGCAATTTAAATCCATTACTCATCGCTTTGGTAGTAATCAATGTAATTCAAATTTATTTTTCATACTCTGATTTTTATCAATACCGTTACTCAATTTTTCAGGCGATTAAAAATCCTAGGTTTGGGGAACTATTTATTATTTTGGTAAAATAGATCACGGGTTACTGTTTGAATTATTATACCTTTGCAACCTTGGTCCTTTATTGAATCTAATTATTCCGAGCAAGTAGAATAATACAGTTACCAATCCAGACGCTAGTGCAGTATTTTTTGCGGAATTCAAGACATAACCACATTTTGCTTATCGTATACGAGATTTTTATCGTGAGGCTATCGGTCGATATGGAAACATTACTCACACGAGTCTGAAAGAATAAGAGTGTTTTCTGAATTCAGGTACATTAAAGTTGCAGTCAATTTTTACAACTCAAAACATGCTTTATTATTAATCACAATGCAATCGTCAAAATAGTTTTGGTATTTGGGTGTCTCGTAATATAATTTTAAATCGGTGAACGGTGTCATTGGTCAAAACTGCAGGTATAAGTCCGTTGCAAGCCATGGAAATGCCAGCGCTGGTTAATCCTCATTATTGTGTGTAGATGTAATCCGGTTCTGTCAAAGTGAAATGAATAAATCCCATTAATTACAGTAAACGGTTGTTTTGTGATAAAAGTTTTGCTTCTACGTGACGTTCTGTTTTTCGGTATTGCCAATTAAATTTACACTATTTCTGTTTCGTTTGGTCACACCCTACACTGAAGAAGCTGACTTTGTACCTCAAATCATTTACAGACCTAAAAAGATTGAACTTGCTGGTAATTTGAGTGTATCAATATTGGAGCACAATGTGATAGCAAAACTGAAGTGTGAAAAATCGGTACCATTTCTATTATAAGTTGATAGTAATTGGTAGCACTGTAAAAAAAATATGCACGAAAGGACAGTGAAATGATCTAGTAAATACCTTGATTGTTTATACGGATTAATTCTTATACTTCATACGTACTTTCAGTGAAAAATGACTGACATAACCGATTGATTGAAGCTGCCGTATGTATCATTGCATGATAATAATGATTTTCAGCTATGTTGAAGCGATTAACTTCCCTGATTTTACTTACCAGCTTTTTCAGCGTGGATGGTATTGTAAAGTTGGAAGAATACCAACGCGGCGAAGATCAGACAGGCTGCTGCTTTCATGATGAACGGCAATTAGTGTAGTACTCAACGATTGAAATACTTTTACGATAAACCAGGCTGATGCTCCTCGTTTTTATACCAATCGCGACGATTCGTATACCAGTTTTTTCCAGTCATCAAGTTTGCACAAGTGTATTTAATCTTGCCATCGCCAACGCGAAAGTTTAATAAAGTTCAACCGAGATTGTTCCAGCCACGTTTATTACTATTATTCACAGTTTAAAATATTTTCACTCCAAATGAACATAATATTCTCGAAGAAAAGATAATTCTAGATTCGATTGAGACAATAATTTCTCGAATTAGAATAACTTAAATTAATCCATATCATTAAAAATAATTTTTTTAATTCCGACAAATTTCTTCGATTCAACCTAATTCATGTCAACTCGTGAAGCATGATTTGAATTCAGGATAAAATGACATCGAAAAATATAACTGGCCGATGATTCGAGCTTCGTGAAAAAAAATGCCAACCAATTTTAAACGATCAAATTAAAACAAAACCGAATCAAGGTTGAATAATAAAATTGAACGACGTTATTCCGGTCCCGAGGGTTGATCCGACGGCTAAGGAAATCCGGCTAAAGGGTATTTAAATACGCGGGAATGAAGTTAGAGACTGGATTTGTAACGGAGAAGGGGCTTCGAGTTGAGCTTGATCATTCGTCGATCTGGCGAACGGTGAACGCCGAGTACACGATCCTGGTTCACAGTCTTTGCCTCCCTTCGGCCATTGCACTGCAGGCTGACCAACGTCCGGCTAAATTAAGGTTCGCCATTCGTTTATTTAGCCTTTTTGCTAGCGCAATCTCCTCCGGGGGTTACCGTTATTTGCCAACCCGTCCCGAGGATAAACGTCAATGACGTCCTGGCCAATGACGAAATGGAATCCCGAGGGAAATCGGCTGCGGAGTAAGCGAGGATATCAGTCGGTGCCCGAAGCACACCCGAAGTATTCTACGTTCTTTAAAACATTTAGTTTGTCGGACGAAAGCGAGGCGCGATGAAAATTCTGCAAGTGGGAATGGATGAGGTTCTGGAAATCGAAGGGAATGTTGCGGAAATTTTGTTGACGTGAAGAAAATTTTCACGATATTTTGGAACGTAGATGCTCGAAGTACAGAAAATTCAAAATGAGGAAAAGTCAAAGGATATGGAATAATGAAAATGTCGAATTTTTCAAAAACGCAAAAAATTAGGGTTCCAGAATTGAAAAATACAGAAAGTCGAAATGCGGAATGACAATTCCAAATTTTCGTTTTTTATACTTCACTTCTCCACATTTTGAGTTTTCGCGATTTTGAAAACTTCCATACTTCACCTTCCCACGTGTAGACTTTTCGTCATTTCTTTCGATTCTGTATCCCCCTCCCCTTATCTTTCCTAACATTCCCACTTTTTCATCTTCACTCGGTATTATCATCGCAATTTCACGAACCTTTTTAAATTTCTTTTCATCGAAGACCGAAATATTTCGGCATTCTTTCTCCTGTGAATCTCGCGCCTCTATATCGAACGCTCAGCTTTAACGGGGTAGCCATCGCGCAACAGAGAGAGAGAGAGAGAGAGAGAGAGAGAAATGGGGAGACAGAGAGCTGGGAATTATAATTTTTAATGTCTGGACGCGAGGGGAGGTCGGAAGGTTGAAGTGAAGGGTGGAGGGACGGTTTTTAATTATAATACTTTCGAAATTTCATCTAGATTAGCATGACGTCGACGTAGCTGGGGGCATGTTACTGTCCGCGTGCATACGTGAGAATAAATGAACGTGAATATCCGGGGTTTGGAAAAAAAAAAAAAACAAAAAAAAAATTTGAAAATTTTTCATCTCCTTCGACAAAATTTTGCTTTTCATCCCTCGCATTCGATTTTTCACCCCAGGTACTCGATTTCCCCGGCTGACGGATCCCTCGGGTTATTTTAACTGAACCGGACAAATTGATCGATTAAAAAACGACAAACAAACTCTACCGGGTAAACAAACTGTACGAAAACAGCGATATTACTCAAAAAACTTTCCGTCAATTTTCATCATCCGTGTTTTCGCTTCTTGTGCTGTCTCGCGTTTGTTTTCTTTTATTTTTTCGTTCTCCTCACACCGAGAAAATTGTTCAATTATATACGGGACAGCGCGAAACTTGAAATTCTCAGTTATTTCATCCCCTCGTAAAAACCGTTTCGATTCCCGTTCTTTACTTCCTTTATTACTCGTCTTTTGTAGTACCGACAATATTAGTATTTTCGCGAAACCGGGATGCGAGGTGTGGAAAACGGTTCAAAGGAAATTTTTCATTCGAACGAGTGAACGTTAGTCGCTCGTGTCGGAGATATAAATAAAAAAAGATACGAAACTGTATGCCATACGTATTATATCCACAGAAATAAATAACGCGGCGAGTTGATTCGATCGTTCCATTATTCATAAAGGATTAAAGCGGGGCCGATGACTAACCCAAACACGAGCAAGCGAGGCAACGAAAAGCAAAAAACCAAAAGAAAAAAAAAAAGAACATGAAACAAAAAATTTACAGCTTAAATTGTGGAAAGAGGAGAGGAGTAAAAACGGAGGAAAAAAAGTGATGCGAGAATCGACGAGAGATAAAGGATTAAAATTTGTTCGTTTGTGTAATTTTTTCTAACGACAATTGTCGCGCGTGACGCAGCGATACACGAACTACGCCACTCCTTGTTTATTTAATTAACGTTCGACTCGAGTACCTGTGAATCATCCACTCAGATAAAAGTATACTTAAATTAAACAAGTTTTTTCTTATACAGATGAACAAATGCCAAATGCTCGTTTCATTTGAGGTAATACGTAGAGTATTCGTAATTGTTTTGTTGAAGACACCTACGTGAATAAATTTTTCGTCTCACTAATACGAGTCATTAACTGTACGAATACATCCGAATGATGGTAATTAATTCGGAGAACTGATTCACTCGGTCGAATCCGAGCAATCTTCCTTAAAAAAATGGGAAAGCATATTTTTTGCATGTTGCCAAATCAAAGAAAGTTTGAATACTTTAAAAACGTTCGTTTTTGCTTTAGATCGAAGTAATTGGGGATTTGAAAAAAGTAATTTTCCTTCACAATGAAACTTGAAGATTCTTATAGAAATTATGAGAGTATGATTTCGATTTTTCCTTTTAGCTATGATGAAAAAAAGTCACACCTGTACTTTACCTGATTCATGCGTAAACACCGAAAAAAAATGTAACGTAGATTTTACATCTGTTGTGGTGAATATATGGATTTTTTTGAAGTCAAATTTACATGAAGAGGCGGGGTTGAAATTCCGATTTTCAAAAATTCGAAACTCTGCTCTATCGTAACTTGAATTTCGGAACTTTAAGCCGTCGGGTTTCCAAAAATTCGAAACTTTGTTGTTTCGTAAAAGTTTGATCTCCTTACATCAAGTTTCGCCACCAAACGATTCGTAATTAGGCGCTCTCAGAACTTTTCAAATTCGAACCTTCAACCCTGCCCTTACATATATTTCGACAGATATCTACCTAAACATATTGAAACTCTTACTATTGGTTTCGTGAATTTTGTTATTAGATTTGTAAATCTTGCCATAATTGCTGTAGCTTGGACTCAAAAACATTGCTTTCCATACGGGGGGGGGGGGATGTAAAATCTACAAAATTTTTCTTTCCGTCTACCCTGGATGTTTGGCTCATCTTTGTAGGGTATTTCCGGCAAATGGCGAGGGAATAAAACCCTCGAGGCTGAAGAAAAAAAAAAAAAAAAGATCAAAATAGGGGAAGATTCCGTCCGACGTGGAATCCGGGCCGCGTCCGAAAGCCGGAAATGACTTAATAGCCCCCGGGAGCGGTGTGATTCCAGCGAAAAAGTACGCAACACGCACTGTCCGTTATTTGGGGCGCGGTTTGCGCCCCTAATAGCTGCGGTGACAACGCGACGTCGAGTTATTATCGCTGCGCGAGAAGCAGGGTGAGATGAGGGAGGGGGGAAGAAAGAGTGAGCAGAGGGCGGCATTGCCTCGAATAAATAAGGAGAAATAAAGTCGGAAGCTCTTTGGACTAGACTACGTCTTGACGCACCAACGATGACGGAAACAAACGACTTTGGACTGGCCGTGAGACATCTTTTTAAATTACCGTTCTCGCACTGCAGGTTCCAAGTTCGTGGAGAAAAATAAGAACATTATCAAATTCGAATTTCGAACTACAAATTCAGATTCGCAATTAACGATTTTGTAGTGGGACAACATGTTGCATGAAAATATGACAGTTTCTTTGATCGAAAATTACAAATTTTTGAAGTATGAGCTTGGATTTTTTATCCAATTACTAATTTTTACCAAAATCGGAACTGCGTTAGATTTTCTCCGCCACTTCAATTCAATTTCCAATTTTGTAAATCCGACCTAAGATTCGTGATTAGTGACCCAAAAACCTACTGGGTACCAATTTTCATTCAAATCCATTGATCCGTTCTCAATATATGATCATTTGATTTTTTTTTTTTTTGCATTTTAGTATTTAAACAATTAAAAAAGCACCGAATCGATCAATTGCGAAAATCTAATCAGTTCTAAGTTTGAAAAGTCCACGACGATTGAGATCAAAATCATAAAAATCCGGTCACTCGTTCTCGAGATATCGTCGGACAAAAAAGTTGACTATCTGAAAATGGTTGGAGGTGATCCTCTAATCTTCAAAACGTGGAGATTTCAACTTTTCATTTCCTCAGAGATTACAATAACTTCCTTTTTTCTCTGAAAACAAAGAAACTGTAGATTAAGAATTGCTGAATTTTAATAGGTCAGATAATAAATAATTTTAATGCATTTGTTTCCATGAAATCTTCCACTTTGTGTGAAAAAATAACAAATCCATTTGACGACTTATCAGTAAACTTTCTCAATTCCTTTACACAAATGAGTTAGTTTGCAGCCTGTGTCGTTAAATTTATTTTAACGGTAGAAAATGGAATAAAAAATTTCAAAAAATCAATCAATCGACATTTATTCAAGTCATTTAACGTGCGTCACGATATGAAATCGAATAAATATCTCATCGAAAATCTACAATAAATCAATTTTCTTAGATCGATTGCAAATTTTCTTAGTCGAACTGATAATATTCATTATCATAGCTGCACGCTGATAATTTCTTCCGTCAAAGTAAAATTTATCTGATTTTTTGCCGGTTAGTTCAAGTTCAAGACATTTTTTCCCTTGTCTAGAAACTCGGTAATTTTTTTCTGGGTTTTATTCCCTTCGCAATGTGATTTTGGGCAGCTGTGTACTTTGTCACATCTTTGATCCATCTTTATTACTCCGATGCTCATCAGTTTCTAACGAATTACCAGTACATCATACTCGATCCCTTCGCTCATTTTCACCCTCTGTATTTCTACCGACGGATCAATCCCCTGGATTTGAGCCCCGGATGCTACCCGGAAAGATTTAGGGGATTCGATAATCGCCTAGCACCGTGATCATCCTGTCCCAGCTAAATAAGCGGGTTTGAAATCCGGTTTACTCAGAGCCAGTAGTATTTATGAATCGGTTTTTCGAGTAGTTGAATATTTTTCGGATCAATTTGATACCACAGTTTCGTTTTCTGTAAATCAGGATATGCCTGACAACCTAATTGGAGATTTTTTTAACCCTCGTTCGTTGAGGTAGAATTTTTGTTGATTGTCACGATCGAATCATAAATCTAATTAGGTGAATTTATCGCGAATCTTTGAACTACGTTCACTTCAAACCTGGGAGTTTAATAGATTTCCTCGAAATTTACAAATCAGTGACGAATGATCTGGTCAATTTTTACCTGTAGAAAATAAAACCAGTGAAAACATGAAGGATTGAGATTAGTCTCGAGCCAATCGAAGCTGGCAACCTGATCAAACATATTTGAACACCTGTACAAAACACTCGCGTTACGCAACTTGATGCGAATTGCGCATTAAGATTTTCTCCAAACTGCCACAAAACTCTGCTGATTCACTTATGGACAGTTAAAGCGGAGAATTATAAACGACTGTGAGTAAAATTTGTTGCACTTGTAATCTTTTTAATGCTCCTCTTCAATTATTGAAAACGAAAGTTACACGTGCGTGAAAAACGAAACGTGTCAGCAGAATTAACTAACTTACTTACATTATATCCGTGAAACTTACGAATCGCGTTAAATTCTTGCAAATATTTAACATCTGTACAAATATCCCGATAAGTTAAAATCCGATGCTAATTGCGCGGCAATTCCACTTGCGGATACCTTGAGAATATTTTCTTTCAATCATAGTTCTATCCGCGGTAATTGGAGCGGAATCGAGTAGAAGGCAAATGGTTGAAGGTAGGGGAAAATCGTGGATGAAGGAGCGAGGAGGGTGATGTTATCATATCTGGTTCATGGTTGGCCGGCAATTTTCCCCGAGTCCCTGTTTACTCCGGGTTTCTCCCAGTCCCGAGAGGGTCGATCGAGTCACGGGACAGGAAGAGATAAAAGATATCGAGGATCGTCCCTCTCGAGTGTTTCGTTGCTTCCGGTCATCCCGGATTCCCGATATCTGCCTTTGGAAGGGTGGGGTGGAAAATTGGGAAAGACCGAGAATTCGACGGGACGATATCCCGAGAGTCAAATTACCGACAGTTGAAAACGTATAAGGACCATAAATGCGAAAAGTTGGCTTGCAGAAGAATAAAAATTTAGAACGCAAAAATGTATGAATAAATTTATACCGACAATTTTTTTCTTTTTTTTTCGAGATGGGCAAGATTACGAAGGGCATCATCAAATTGTGAAAATACCGAAGAGTATCAAGATGACTTTTCAATTTTCAGACTCGTGCCTTTTTCGAAAATTTACGAATCCGAATTTATCAATAACGACTGATCAAAGACTCGAAATGTGAAAATTCCGTAAAACGGTAAGACAGAATGGACAAAATACCTAAAAGAATGCAAAACGTTAGAGACAAGTTTATTCTTTCCAACGTTACCAGTTTCAGCTAATAGATGGCGTTACGCTGCCGAAGCGAAACGAATGAGGAAAACGATTTAATGTAACAGCGTCTTGAATAAATTGAACGTACGGGAAAAAAGATGCACCGTTTAAATGTTATTAAAACTATGTTGCCTTTTCATTTGCGTTTTTTTTTTTTCTTCGATGACACGAACGATTCTCCGATACAATGAAATAATCTTGATAAAACTGGCTTCGAGTTGACGAATTTCACAAATTCCGAATTCTCAGTAGATTCTGTATTTCGTCCTCTCAGGATTATTCTGATCCTTCTGCATTTTTCGAATCGAGATTGAGCTCCCTCTGAACTTTGATGTTCGCTAAATAACTTCTATCGTTTACTCGGCTGTTCGAAGTATCGGTCGCTCTCAATTTTTAATTTTGTAACTTTCGTTTCTCCGTATTTTCACATTCTGTGCTTTGATTATTCGGAATAAATAAAAATTCAAATTTTCTACTCTTTTTTTCGGTAATTTTGGACAAATGACGATGGGATAAATTTTTCTGTTTCAGGCTGTGACGCTCGGCTGCCTCGAACTTTCTTCCTTGCAGCCATCTTCGCTGTTCTAATCCTCTTTGCTGGTAATCAATAGTGATCTGTTCATGCTAGTGATCCTGATAATGTGAACGAGTGGTAAAGACGTGTATTTTTGTCGGGCTGAATTTAGTGGGAAGAAAAGGGGTGTGCAAACTTTTCGCAAGACCGGGTGTGATTTTTTGCGTCTGGAAAAAAAAATATATATATATATATATATGCCCGCAGTTGCGACGGAATTTTATAAATCCTTTATCACTGTAACGCTTGCAATTGCGCAAGGACTGAAATTATCGGAGGCGATTTGTTCCTATAGATTAACGTGTCAGGTTTTTACTCGAGTGTTCATTGTTCGACGTAATTTTTCAATATTTTATTTTTTCCTTCTCACGCGAAAAATCGACGAGTATAACAGCTAATTCCAACAATCTTACCCGAGTGAATGTAAAAGTTGGAATAAATATGCAAGAAACGAACAGAAATTTATGTGTTGAATAAAAAAAAATAAATAAATAAATAAAAATTGTCCAATGTCGTGAAAACGATTCACGGATAATATTTAACGCCTAAAAAAACACATTACTTTTATTATCGACGATCGACATTTCAAATAATTTTCCCGGCCTAAATAAACACTATGAGTTTAATTTAAAATTAGTAAATTTTACTGGAAATATCGATCAATTTTTCAGTGTTGAACATTTTAAATTCACGTCTTTGGTAAATACAGATAGAAGATTTTACTCTGAATGACAATATTAAAGACAAATGTATCGAGGTGATGTAATTCGTAAGGTGACTTAATTTACTGAACAATTCTAGGCCAGCTGATAGAAAATTTCCAGTTTGAATTTCAAATTTCTCAGAGTCGATTGAAAAAAGGTCCTATTAGGATTTCTAATATTTTCAAGATGCAATTCTTCAGGCGTTGATCTATTTTTTCTGGCGTAAAATTTGATTATTTACGTACATAGCTGCGGGACTCAAGATTTGAAAATGTGGAATCAAGTGATTAGATTTTTCGTACTTTTCAATCATCGATTTGTATATTGACAGAAATATTTGCTTGCATACGTGTCGTGTAAATATTATATTTGACATATAGTTATGTAAAATTGAATCGAGGCCATTCATTCATTCGTATAATTGTAAAATTAGGAGAGATAAATATTCTCTATATTACGTGGTCCTGTTTCAACTCCGATAAATGTATACCGATAATATAAAAATTTATTACATGTATAGGCTTAAATGCGAAAATTACAACGCCAATATCTCTGTGTGTAAAAATGATGATTAAAATGGAAATGCTTTAAAGGGAGTATAAAAATATATGTATAATAAAAATGGTGAAATTATATGATACATTTAATGAATGATTGGCTTGCTTGGACAATGATAACGAAAATAACGGAATTCTTAAATTAATTAATGTAAATTAAAGATGAAAATCAAGCGAAAACAAACATTCGTTAAAGAGAAATGATGAATAATAAATGAAGGGGGATATGAATGTACAGAATACAGGGTGCTAAATTTACTTGTCGATTATATAACGGATCGTGATTCGAATGGCAACAACACGAATTCGTGATACTCAAGTTTCGTAAATTTCAAACCAACGTAACCGAGCTACACTCGTGAGATAAGAATTAGAAATAAAATTCCAATCGTCCGGTTAATAAAATCGATAATTTCAGTTACGGTAACGAAAGAATTGCAAAAACTGTTATGTAAAGCTACTTAACTGTAAATAATTGGCTAATACTTTGATTGACACTGTAGATTGAAAAGTGCAAAAGACAAAAGAAAAAGAAATCAATCCTGTCGTCATTTTGAAAGTAAACTTCAAAATCAATTACGGCCGATATAATTCGATCGAGCGATAAGACGAAAAGTGACATATTTTGAAATGAGAATTTGGCTAAATAAAAAAATCTATCTCACCATGAATATATATATGTATAGATAATAGATATACATGTGCGAAGCTAATTGATCAAGGCTTGACCGGTTTCGTTCAAAAGTAATTTGAATTATCGATCACGTCATTTTCGGTCATTTCGTGATAAGTGGTTATAATAATAATAATAATAAGTATACATAGGTGTTAATTTGTTAAAAATATAATAACCATGTACATGTTTAACATAGGTATGTATTATACGACCACAGGACATATTACGATTATAATTTATAAATTTATTAACACTTGTAATTCGATTTTCTATATTTCCAGAGTGAATAACGATTGTTAAATAATACAGCCTATGGTATATATATATATATAAAAGAAGAGAAAATTATGCGAGAATATATGATATATATACAGATACATATATATATGTATACATATATATATATATACACATGTATATTTTACATTCAAAATACCAAGCCGTGTCACGCTATATGCATAAATAAATATACATATTGTATATGTGTATAGATATTCAATACTGTACAATATATCTGTGTGTATCTGTGTCACGTGAGTGCGATAATTAAATATTTATCGCGTCGTTTATCGTATTTACGCGGAATATTAAAAACAAGGTGAGGTGATAGGGTTGCGAAAAGAAACAATAACTATTTATTTATAGCGACTTTTCTCACACAAATGATCACAGCGTTTCATCGTCGACTTTTTCGTAAACAACAATATAATATATGTTATATATATTATATAATATAATATATATTTCATGTTATTCATATGCTAGTGTAAATGTTCAGATCCTCCGCTGAATAATCAAATGAAATAAACGAACAATTTGACAAAAATAATACGGAGTCGAAGAGTGATTGCCCGGATCGCCTTGGAGATTTCGTCAAATTTATGTGCGTCTAGGGGAATGCAGAAGAGTATATTTTCATCCTTGTAATTCGCACGGCGTGACCGGTAAAAAAAAAAAAAGACACAAGCAGCGTCGAAAGGAAAAGCCGCATTGTCTCTTCGAAAACGTGATCGCTGCGTGTATCGCAAAAGAAAAAAAAAAAAAGAAGGGAAGAAAGATAAATCGTGTAATTCCGGGAGTTTAATTAATCGCGGTAACGCAACCGAGCTAAATTTATTACGCTTTTATCAGCAGTAATATTATATATCCATCTGCACGTGATGCATGGTGGGAAATAACAATTTGTCAATTTTACGAAACAATTTGCATGCATGTTGATCTTGCCAACTTGAAGTTCGTTGGTTATTCTCAGATATTATGACAAATAAAAAGTATGTAACTAAAAAAACACCGGGACGATATCAGATCTAATAATTCAGTCGAGCCAAGGTCTGTCCTGTGTCCCCCATCTCCATTACGTTAATAAAATTCATCGTTCGCGTCGTTATAACGAGTAAAACACCTGACGTTTAACCACAGGAAATGGCGATAAATATGCAAGATGTTGCTGAGAAATGAAAAAGCTTCGAAGAAGTGAAATTCGAGGAAAATTTATTCGTGCGGATGAGAAAAAAAAAAAAAAACGTCACCAGGAAGATGATTTAATACAAATTATATCGAGCGGGAAGATTGCAAGTAAATTCTAAAATATATTGTTCGGTTAATATATATTTTTTATTACTTGTATTACAATAATTATGACGGTCAGAAAATGCCGTCAATTTACGCCCCTCTCGTTCTGATTATAACATGCGAAATATTAGTTCTGAAAAAATTGAGAGACAAACGGCATTAGAAAAATAAATAAATAAACGTTCATTCCTACGCGTGTTATAATTATCTCGAAATAGAACGATGAATAAGTAAACACGCATTATCGGTCAAGTTCACATCCATCTAGTCCCTAGATCTCAATTTCGCCGTTGAGGATATTCGTGTTGTGCTCGCATTCACTCGGGAAAATCGACAGAGATCGACGCCTGCCGAGCGGCTGGCATACGTGCAGGTGAGTTGGGCAAGTGGCATATCTTAATCGCTTTCACGAATACGTTTGTAACCGGCGATTAATCGTCGGCCATGTTTCTTTATCGAGCCATCAATTCCACTCCAACTGGACTTCCTTTTACCGTTCGAATAATACCTTTTCCACGTCCAACTGCTCGTAGTACCCGTATTGGAATAATAATAAATAATGAAGTTGAAGCGATGAAAAGGATTCCAGTGAAAACAATTTTTTTTCAAGGGTTTACGTTTGTTTATTATACTGTATACTTTTTCGCAATCTATATTTTAATAAGTACGAGATCCTCGTGCATTTAGGATTTATCAGATTATTCTTATTCCATGCTGAAACAAGTTTCTTTTCATCTTTGAATTTCCAATTTCACAACATCACGCCGATATTTATTACAATAATCAAAAATCAACGTTCAATTGATTGCTAAAAAAAGATGCATTGCATAAAACGAGCCGTTGTAAAGTAAAATCGAACAAAACTTGTAGGTTTTTAATAATTTTGAAGAGATCCGTAACAACGCATCGATATTCAATGTTTTGTTTATAATTTCGGTATAATTTATTTGTGCAGATATATTCACAGATATGCTTATGCTTACGAATAGTACAATAATTTGATAGAAACACAGGATGATTTTGTCATAAAACAAATAGAACCACGATGGGTAAAAGCTGCCAATTCGCATAATGTGAAATTTTTACCGTGAATTTTTAAGGGTCGGAAGGGTGAAAGCAGAGAGTTAGAAACAAAGGAGAATAACAGAACTAGGCGGAGAGGAAAAATATAAGCAAATAGACAAGCGTATAACGAAGCTTTGTTTTCTAGCCCCGGAGAACCGGGCCGCATGTAAAAGCTCGGGTGCCCGTAAAACGAACCGCGTGCTTATTTTTCCGCATGCTCAAAAACCGGGCACCGTTCGCACAAAAGATATGCAAATTGGCCAAATCTGTCAACCTCAACGTTTGCCTTACCCGCCTACGCGTACCCCTAACATATTTTCTTGAAATATATATAACCTGCTATCCGGCTCCCGACTCAAAGGTAAAACGACTCCGGTTTCTCCCTCTTTGTGCAATTCAACCTTGCACCCCGAAAACCGTTATTCACCCGCCCAAATTTTCGCGGGAAATTATACCAAAGTATACCGCCTGTCTGATGGTACACTGAGAGAAATTTTTAGTTCCGGTTACCGCTGAGTCTTCAACTATTTTCATTTTTTGCCACAATCGAAAAATATAGTTCCAGGTAGAAAATGAAAGTTAGTTTTCTAGTATCCGTTACTATTCTTTCTCATTACGATCGCTGTTGCTAGATTTTCTTGCAACTGTTGCGAAAATTTAATGCTTGTGCGAGAATAAATTGACGTTAAAGCCTTGCTTGACTAAAAAAGTAGAGTAAACAGCAGAAACTGATTTTGCGTTGCAATTACCAAAAAAGGATCGACAATAGCTCGTTTTTCGTAATCCCAACAATATTCAAACACTGTTTTTAACGATACCTGTTTTACTGAATTTTTCTAGTTACTGTAACAAATGAAATTCTTCTCACAAGCAGTGTATATATACGTGGAAGGCCACAACCGCCAAAAATGCGATTTCAGTGCCAAAGGGGTAGATAATTTTTTTTTCCCGCTATTTGCTCTGAAAATGATCAAAACGTACTATTCAATCAAAGTCAAGCGTTTGAAAATATAAACGCAAAAGACCGTCCGTTAGGCAGATACGACCTTTTTCCATTAATAAGCACATGAAAAAGAACGATCCAAACAGAAGGTTGTAACAATCAGTTTTTTTAATCTGCAATCGCTCTAGAAACAGCTGAAACGCATAAATAAATTGAAGTTTGCGAAAATCAAGAAATGATATTAGAAAATTTTCAAAGACAAAAACAGAAGGGCGTTACCGGCATTCTTCTTTTTTTTTTTTGGCAAACACTTTGTATGTGATTTCACATATACCTGTGTATACAAAGGTGTATACAAAAACTAATCTCTATTGTATATGAGAACGATTTGTCAAACCTAAACAGTTTGTGTTTATATTACGCTCTTATGTGTCCATAGTGACAAGTAATAACAGATTCTTGTTCAGCGTTCTCAGTCCGTCAGTCTTGTCGAATATTTGAGAGAAGGAAGACGCAATGAGATCTTGGAAAGTACAATTATATAATTAATAACTCATTCCCTATACCGAGGACTACTGAAACGAATAAACAATTGATACAAACAAAGTTATACAAACGAGGATGTCTATTTTCTGAGCATTGATTCTCCAAGTCGTCGATTATTGGAATGGAAAGAAATAACCATAATAATTTTTGGTGGTTATGCCCTCACGCTATTATCATGGTAAATCATTTTTCCTAGTAACTAGTAGCAGTAAGATTCCATTTAACCGTAGTAAGTGTTATTAAATTTCAACGTTTCTGATCATATTTTCATGTCTTCAGCTTAGATAATAAAAATATACATATATGCAAGTATATGAAGTCACGTTCCGTTGAACGTTTCTAATAACGACGGTAAAATAAAAAATAAAATGTAAAAATTATCCACATAGTAGAACGATTTTTTTGGAACACGTTTAAACTCGGTGATAAAAATTCTTTTCCTTCAAGTATGAGTTCTTCAATTTTTTTATCTTCACATATCGACGAGAGGAAAGTCTTTGGATGAAATTCCGATTTCACTTTCAATATCTGACTCTTCGTCAATGTTGGATATACGTGAAAAGTAACTTATCGATTATCGGAACGACTATTGAACGGGAAAAATCACTTATCGCTTTCGGAGGGCGAGACGTGATGCCAGGCCGTGTAGGTCGGACAGCAGAGTCCCGGGGCGTGTATAAGGTTCTCCTTGGCTCTGATAAGGGTAAGTCGATATCTTCCTAATAGCTACTTCCATTGTGCAGGGAGCCCCTTTGTTTCCCGAGTCTACTATGCCCCGAATTAATGACGAGCTACCGGCGGCCCAACCACCCGCGAAAAGGCGCGTGCCAAAGGAATTGTTGGCTTTCATATTGGCAATTTAGCTAAGCTGTTTATGGCCGGGGTGTATACGCGTATAACGGTGGGTAAAAGGTATACGCGGCATCTGATAATCAAGAGCCTTGAGCTAGTTTGAATATCAATTCGCTTCTCCGTGGAAATAACTCGAGTTCTTCCTTCTCTTTCACCCTTCGAACTCTGAAGAATGCTAATTACCTTTTCACGTCTCGGATGAAAGACCAACTAAAATTCGACATTGGTTACTCGAAAATTCGGAATGAATAAGAAAACGGGAAGAGAGACTGATCAAAAAAAAAAGACGAAGTAAAATTCGTTAAACCGAATTCTAAAATCTGAATGTCAAATTAGCTGAGTCTGGATTTTATTCTAACCATCTTTTCTCGATACGAGAAAAAAAACATTACGTTTCTCGAATTCAGAGTGAAGAAAATTCACTTGCTCATATTGTAGATGAACGTTTTGTTTTTATTTTTATCAAAATTGACGAAATGGCGATTTGAAAAAAAGTATCGAACTTAGCCCAGTTTTCTGCAATTATTTCGTTGAATAAAAAAAATAACAAGATTTCAATGAAAATAAAAGCTTCCGAAGCAAGATGAATAATAGCGTGAAGAATGGAGTATCAAAAGTTGAATCTGACAGCTTGAGAAAACTCTTCTTTTAAGAGTATACACCGTTTTGAAAAAACGCGTTTAAAGTCTCGAGTGCGAAATTTCCACGTAAATTGTCTACTTGCGATCAATCGGCAATGCCAGGTCCATAAAAAATCCGGTCTGTACTATCGGATAATGCAAACAAAAAAAAATCATGTTAATGTAAATATTTTTGAATATTTTAACGATCCGTTAATCCGTCCGTTCTTTATCTTGACAGCACATTAGCTTGTTAGTTAATAACGTGAAATTTTTTTCGCGGCTGATTGTTCGCTCATCTTCAGAACGTTTCAAAGCCGAACTATAAATAACGTCTTTAAGTATAAAAGCGATGAGCGTGATTTACGGTAGGAAAATTCGAAGCGGCTATCAGTCTTCTGCGGGTAAACAGGCGTGTGGAAGAAATCGTGAAAAGTATGCGAGTGCACAAAAGCATGAAAGCTTTAGCAGAAGAAAGATTCCACAGGCATCTCTTTTCCCTCAACAACGACCGCTCTGCGAGTATCTCGGGATTGTTAATCAAACTTTTTCAAAGGAAACGAACTCTATCGTAGACTCTTTCCTCGAAATTATCTCTACCGTTAGAATATCACTCGTTGTATTATTGCTGTAATAAAATATTAGTGCGAAAATAAATACCGTAAAAGCACAATTATCGAAAAAATTGGTTTGTAAAAATATTGACGTTAGTTTGGCGTTATTCGTTCTTTAAGGCCGTGTAGTATTCAAACCCTCAACGATCGAGCAAACTCACCCTTTTCTGCCGTTCGTTTGTTTATTTAATACAGGAAGAAAAAGGGTGAATTTCCTCCGTCGGTAAAAGTAGAAATGCTACATGACCTTAATTTTTCAACCGATCACCTTCCATCGCTTGTATAAAACCTCGACATCCTTGACCCAGAAATAATTACCACAGATTCAGTTATTACAGAGATCCGCCAATTTTCATTTACCACCGTCAATCACGATTCCGGCTGCAACGACCTTCGTTAAGGTGAGCCGAAATTGAAACAAGAATTGAGGAAACGCGACGCCGAGGACCAATACCAACCGGATCAAGCATTGCTCTGCGTCTCTCTGCACCGCGGAGGAATGCCGGATGGACATTCTGTGGGAATTTGCGGATTCCGTAGATTACAGATGAGGCATCCCGGGCAATGGCATCGGGCGTTCCTGGACCCCGGGAAACGCGAGGTGCTAAGCCACTTAACCGTCTTCGAACCGTATCCACCTCTTATATTCTCCTCGTAACTCGTACCGAAGCTACGGAAAAGTTTCCTCTTCTATCATATAATTATAAGGGATTCGATCATTGTGTTCTAACATAATAACAATGGGACTGTTGATGAATCGAGCAAACTTGGGACCATTATTTTTCATTCTTGATCAATTGAAGAAAGAGGTTTGATACAGATTTACTGCTTGGACGGTCTGTTTTTACATTTTTTTTTTTAAAGAAGATGAAAACACTTGGAGAAATTTGAGTATCGGGACTTTATTATTTATAGTTTTAAGAATATTTCAGAATTTTATCATTGAAATTGATAACAGTATGGCGGCATGGCGCATATAAGTAGCAGCACATCTCCTCACATTATTGTTCATCTAGTAAGAGATTAAAAAAAAAAATGTTATATCAAAAACACTTTTTTGGTCAATGCTCGTAGGCCGTTGTATACGATGATGAACAAAAACTTTCATTTTTCGACCAAAAAACTGCTATAACAATTTTTATAAAAAAAATTTGGGATTGATTTTAAAAAATCCAGCCACGACATTGATTCGATAGGCAAGTTTTAAAGATGGTGTCAAAATTTCAAGACGATTGAATGGAAATTAACCGAGAAATCTGCGCTACCGGATTCAAGACGTGGTCGTTTTCTACTTATACGCGCCATGTCGCCATTTTATTAATAATTTCGATGAAAAAATTCTGAAATATTCTTGAAACCATGAATAATAAAGCCCTCGAACTTGAATCGGTCCAAGCATTTCAATTTACTTAGAAAAAAAACTTCTAAGAACGGGTATGATTTTAGATTATAATCCCCTTCACATGAGTAAACAGTTGTTCATCATTTTTGATTAAACTATGAAACTAGAATTTGTCTTCCTCAGCAGCGGTTCGTGACTTTGAAATAACGAAGCTGATAAGCATCTTCTTGAGTACCAACACGATGTTAAAAATTTTAATCAGCCTATATATAATACTCTGTTTTTTTCTTGTTTTTTTTTGCGACAACGCTTCACGTGTTGGAGTCTGAGTTTGACGCGAGTTCAGCTGACCCTGGATAAAAGCCTGCATCCAGAAGTTTCACGGACCGAAGCCGAGCCGTAACGGGAATAAAAGTGCAGAAGAAAAGGTGCTTCAGTTCCGGGTTTATAACGACACGGAGTTGAGCTGTTCCTCAATTGTAGCAGCGAGGAGATACTTCCATGCTTTTCAAAGCGGTAGGTGGGCAGGTACGTAGTTTGCGAACTCGTCGTCAGTATTTGAGAGCCAGTTGATTGCAAAGTGTAACGAAGGCAAAGCGGCGAGATCCAGGATCCGAAACTACGGAAGTAGACTCGTATCCGATCCGCGGTAGGACTAACGACGACGACGAGAGTCCGGAGGAACTTCTCGCGATATCCGTTTCTCCAGCGTTGGTTCGAAGAAGAAGGGAAAACTGAATAAAAGAATAAGCGAAGCCAATAAATTCATGCGCGTTTCGAAAGTTCTGATCGGTTTTTGGGGACACGGAGGACACTCCGTGTTTTCTCAGATCGTACACAGATGTGTTAGAAATAAATCACGGCATCTGAAACGGGAGGGACTTCCCCTTACATGATGGATTTCCTACGCGCCTGTACATGGTTTGAATTATTATTTTTTCGAGTAGATAAAAGAAAAGTTTTCTGCAGCTAGAGGAGGCGAACAACTTCCTCGTCTCTCGGAAACAAAGGAACCGAGAGCCGAGAGCCGGTGCAGTTAGGCGACTTATCAAAGTTAAGAAAAGGATGAATGTTGGAGGTGAAATATAAGTATACCATACCGAGGCGCCGAAGCTCAACGTTTTTGCTGTAATAACTCTCGGATTCACGGCGGGCGTAATGAGAATCTAAAATCAAAACTTAACGAGAATTGATTGCCTCGTAAAATTAACTTGCAGCTGATGGAATTATTGCGAAAGCTTGATAGGTACTAGAAGAATTTACACCTGCGATATCAATTCGAGAAAACTAAGTTCATTCGCGTGTATGTCGAAAGTGTTTCGATGAGAAGTGCTTTCAGTTTCGTGACGAGCCGACGGGAATTGTTGGACAATTTTTCATTCGACATGTTCGGATCAATCGTTGCCGCAACACGAGTGAGTGAAAATACGAAAATTGTATCGAATTGAAAAGTATCAGGCAATTTTTAACACTTTGATACCGTAATGAAAAAGCAACACAAACGAGCCGAGTAATTGAAACTTTGTCGGGGTGATTGATTATTGCGGTAATAATAGGGGATTAATATAATCGAACGCTGAAGTGCCGAGCGGTGAAATTGAAGGAAAACACATCGTGTGAAAATTTGCTGCGCTGCATTCAGCACCGGTCGTTTTACCGTGAAAAGGACGGTGATTGTATCGTTCATTTTCATCGTAGACAAACGGGGTTAAATTCCAGCACTTATTGAAATTCATAAAATCCTATAAAAACTCATCGACATTCACAGCTCGTTATTTTCCAAAACGGTTCGCATCGAGTTACGATTTAATCGTAAGTTCGGTCATCGGTGGCGATACTTTTACTTCCAGCGAGCATCGAGGCGCCATAGATTCAAATTCTGAGTTAGACATCCGAGGCAGCGAGCGATAAGTTAGCTTGGGGGACCGGAACGTCGAGGCAAAAGCTCCTTGGGCGATATTTGACAAAAAGTGAAATTTGCCGGACAGCTGATACAGAGTTGTTTGTTCCGAAAAGTATCGGTGAAACGTTTGCCTTGCGGGTACGCCTCCGGGTATCTATTCATACACATCCACTTCCGCACATTAAAAGTAGAACAAACAAAAATCCCCGCGGTTCGAACGCGAATCGAGCTAATAATAACGGCCGAGAACCGTCGAGCATTAATTAACCAAGGCTAACGACCGACGCTTTGGGGCTTTCAGACCCGGTTCCCCGAATCTTTACCCGAGTCATGTTCATGCGTGGGCATGTTTAAACCTCGGGATGAAAATTTCGTCGAATGTGAAAATTTCTCGCCGTCGATGATGACGTCACGGTTGACGCCCTCGTTCTCGGTGTCACCGAGGAGTGAGAGAGGGTGTGCACAGGGGTAAAGTACATCCCGCTAATACGGCGGGGAATACACGCCCTTCGAGGGGCAGAAATCGAATTCCCGAAAACTCTGAGCCAATATCGAGTCGCTACTCTCCTTCACGGAATTCGGAGGAAAGCTAAGAGGGTAAAATTTCCCCGTCGAGAAGCACGTTTTTTTCACCGAAACAAGGTTTCGAACAACTTTTGCTCGCCTGCAGTTTTCGCTCGCGCTTCGAAGCTCTCGTTTCGCGAGCTTATATTCGCCTCGTATAATCCCGCCGGATTCCGCAATTCGATCAACAGTCTATGATGGTCTCCACGCGGACCGCCTACCGTTGGTAATCGATTATACACGGGAGGTTGAAGGGGCGACGGTTCCTTCAAATATTTGACTCGATCAGCCGATTTCCCCGGGGGTGAAACTTCCCTCCCAGCTTCGTTTGTTAAATGGCAACACGCCGTTATACGCGCTACAGTGGCTGATAATCGGCTGTCTATTTCACAAAAGATTCGCCCTGTTGTCAACGGAAGAAAAAAACAATCGAGAAATTTTTTAAGGAGTCGTTCGAAAAATTTGTAACGAATACTGAAAAAAAAATAAATGAATAAACAAATCGTCGTAAGATCCGAAGGAGGTAGAAAAAGATTTAGAGGCCGCTACCAGTTGTTGTAATATTTTTTATTTACTTTTATGTGTACATCTTACAGATTTATACATATTTATAATGTTATTTTTTTTTTTTTCGTATCGCGGTTTAATTAATCATTGTTCGTGAAAATCCGTACTGAAAACAAAATAGTGACATTAACGTGATGCGATATTCTTATTTCGATAACAAAAACTGTTATCCAAATTTCGCCGAGACGATTATTCTTTCGGATAAAAGACGAGAACAGTTAACTGCGGAATTGTTAGGCGCAGTTTATTGTTCATTGGTGAACTATTAATTGGACCACGATACAAAAAAATAAAATAAAAAGACATAAACCAATATATACACAAGTCCGTAAAGTGTACACACAAAAATAAATAAAAAATATCACAGTAATCGGTAGCGACCTTTAAATATTTTCCCACCTTCTTCAGGTTTTATGAAAAAAATTTTCTCAGTATTTGTCACAAATTTTTCGAGTACGCACGCGTTTCATTTTCATCCTCCAATATTAGTCGAGTTTTTAAATCTTCTTCCAGGAATAAGTCGGACTCGATCCGAACGTGTCTTACTCAGACATCTCGAATACTTGTATAGCATGCGTCGTCAAATGGATACCCAGGCTTGATCCAGCTTGAAAGCACAGACATCTTACCGTAAAATTGGCGTGAGCTTTTAACCTCGCGTCGTTCAGAGCTGGAGCTTTGATCCTCGACGATCCTTTGAGCCGAGTTCGGCAACGCGAATGACACGTGTCGCAGTCACCTGTCGTTTTTCGGAAGACACGTTGTCACGAACACAAGCTCAGAGTTCAGCCGGTGAATCATACCGACAAACGAAAAACAAAATCAGTTCGAGAAAGAAATCCGCAGGATCGTCCATCCTTGCGGGGGGTTGAATATCCGGCGATCCCAACAGCGTCTTGATTTCGAATCCGAGGTTCATCTTGGAACGTGGGAAGCCAATTAGGAGTTCAGGTTTTAATTTCGATCGACTTTGGGGCGTGATTCGAACAGAGTTATGCCTTTGTCAAGCGCAATTCGAGCCTCGGACGAGTTTGCAGCCAGTCTTCCCACGACGTCTACGGAGCCCAGGCAGCCGGCCACGCTAATATAATATTATCACGTATTCCTCAGACCCGACGTGGTGCGCTCAAGATCTGGCCTAGGATTATCCCTACCTGCAGGACTAGTTGATTTGCATGCAAAACGCGACGCTGAAGTAGCTCGGAGTGATTTCCCCGGCACACTCGCTCCAGCTGCTCGTCTCGACCGAAATTCAGATGCCTCTAATGGCGGAGCTCGGTTTTGGCAATAAGAACCGTAGTCGGGATGAATTGACGGTATGTTTCTTTTTTTTTTTTTTCTTATTCTCTATTCCTGAAAACTGAAACCAATTGAGAAACCTTAAGCGAACCGGTGTAATCCGCGACTGAATCGTGGAGAAAAAGAGTAAAGGACGTTGACAACTTTTTTCTAAAACGTGATTGAGGTCGTTTTGGCGATCGACGAAGGACGAAGATTGAGATGAACGAAGTGAAATGAAGGATGGATGGGAAGGAATCAAGCGATGCGAAAAACGGACTCGTCATTTTCGCGCGATTTGTTTTTTTTTCTCAGTCTACTCGGAGGCTCAATTAATCAGTAGCAGATGAATGAATATAATCGGCCAAGGACCGTTGAGATCGTCTCGTGACTTCGGAACTCGGTGTGGCTAACAGGCAATCTCGGGAAGAAGAAGAGTTTTTTGTTCTTTTTCCCACTTCTCGTATCGGGGCCAATGCGATAATAATATAAATCAGCATCGCCTTTACGTACGCGATTAGGACGCTCGACGAACTTGCTCGTCGATCGCCGGCAAGATCGATCCATCGGCACTTGGGTTTGGCTGATTTCGAATGAATTACGACCGCGTGGGTCGCGTTGGAAACTCATAAAATTCGCACTTTCTTTTCGGAAACAGCTGACCCCCGTAGAATTAAAGCGGCCGCCTTGCATCCTGTGGAATTTCTTTGCCCGTGATATTTTCTAGCGTCCAAAACGCTCGGCGGACGAACTACGTTGTAAAGTGGATCCCGAGTTTACCCTCGGGCGTTGCTGTTACACTTTCACTGTCTGCTTTTAGGACCAGACGGAGAAATGCGCGTTTGTGGCAGCATGTAATTTTCTGTGGAATCCAAAGCCGGTTATTATATCTTCTCGGTAAAATAAAACTCATAGCTGATGATCTTGTGCATCTGGTTGTGGTTTGTAACGCAACTATCGACATTCTCGAAGTTATCAATTAACCAGTGGCACTTGTCAGTTTGGATTCTTGACGTGTAAAGCCCAAATTCACACGGACTGCTTGCGGTCTGTTTTTTGAACGAATATTCGAAAACTAACAGAATGCCTCGTCGAACAGGCGTGAGCGGTGTAGAGTGGTCCAAAAAAATTGACTATTAGTTTTTTTTTTTATTTGAAAGTTACACGCTTAACAGTAGTAGAAAATGAAAATAAGACGCTTGTTATAATTTATTGTTTACTGAACGCAATTTTTCCATCTTCCATTTAATTATCATGAGACAATAATTTTAGTTATTTCTGAATTTTGTAATTACTCAGTAACGAAGCGATGTACATAAGTGTCCGATACGTATTTTTGTTGGGACTTTTATGCTTTACAAAAAAAGGCCTCTTGCAATTTTTTCATAACCCAACTCTTTAAAAAGTTATTCAAAGTTAAAGTTGAAATCGTATAAAAATTTCCTGTTTTTCGAGATTAACAACGAAAATATAATACTAGATCTATCACAAAATATCGTGGTTTTTCATCTCTGTAAAGCATTTCAGCCGCAATAAAATCATGTCATTTAATTAACTGTCAACTTGAGAAAATTTATTTTGTAATTATTGTAAGTAATATTTAATATATATGTGATTCCAGTTTATAAGCACCTTTTTTTAGCAAAAAATTAACCGTTGAGGAACCATTAAATACTCAGATTAAGGGCTCAAATTATGACAACTATTAAACGTGTGATTGATAAAAAAATACTGCATTCATTTTTTTTTTTTTCAATCACTCCAGTGAAAGCTCTGGAGGGATTCGGTTTAATGATCGCTCGTACTTTCTCGGTGAAGAATAAACCGCCATTATGCTGAATAATGACGGATGAACCGAACAATAAGGAAGACGGAGAGATCGAAGAGTAAGAGGTTTGTAAAGGAGTGATCAAACATATGCACCTGAATATTTTATTCTCCTGCAAAAGCTTTTCTTCGAACGACAACGAGCTCTGGCATAAGTTTGGAATTTTTTCAACGAATGGAAACTCGATGAGGATAAATTGGCATTGTTATCGTATGGCTTCCATGGACGATAAAATCCGATTGCCTTGAGGTTACCCTCCGTCTTAACTCCCCCCCCTCCCTTTCAGAGTTGCGCGACGAGTGTCATGGTGTACTACACGCAGATACATCGGCTGCACGTAAACTCGCGTAACGAAGTCGTTTTCGTTTGATCTCAATTTCATCCACGATACTTTTACCTTCAACTCATCTGCGTCACAGTCCGCGTACGAATAATAACGTCTCGTTTCGACTGGGCAAGACCCTTCGCTTTATCGTACATTCTCGCGATATCGAGATAATAAGAAATCACCGTGGCAAGAAGATTGAAAAATTCAGACACAAACTTGTCAAGTACCTTTGGTATTTCCCATAGTGGCGACTATGCAGAGCTTTCGATTGATTTTTGTATAAAAGTAAAATATCTTCCTCGAGATGACTCACAATCAGTCACGATATTCTTCATCTTCGTACAATTCCGTGCGGAGGTTTCTTAATTATAGGATTTGGAGCAAGAGTCGGGAGGTAACATTTTATTCGTTTATCAATAATGTAAATAGCATTGTCTCGTATGAGAATCGTCCTTAAAAGTCGTTGGCTAGCTTCATTTTCTACTTCTAGATCATGATATGGAGTGCAGTGTCTAGTGCCGAGCTTAAGCCTTCTGTTATTCCAGTCACCATGCGTCCTCCGATACTCAATAGACCATTGGATTCTGAAGAGAAGGAAACATTCAAGTAATGCAACTCGGTTTGCTGACGTAGGTAAAAAAGAGAAACAATTCTACGATATTAAGACTGCCATCGGTTAAAAATATATCTGAACAGTATTGGTTGAGAAAATTCAAATCCGTATAGTTCGAGCATCGGCATTGCGTGAGTACATCCAGAAAAGTTTCTAAATAAATTACATTTACACGAGAGGTTTGAGAAATTTGAAAAACATTGCGTGTATTTTTGCAACAAAGTTTAATAAGATTGTAAGCTAGCTGTTGAATTCACAAGGAACAACGTGTGGCAATTCCATTTTACTGTACTCAAATTGTACTCTTATCTCCATATCTGGTTACAAAGTCCTGAGTGAATTCGCAAACATTATCAAAAGTATACATGTAACATTAGTTATAACTAACACGTGGCTGGGATACTTGCAGTTCAACTATCTTGACGCGAATCTCGTGCGGAAAGCCGAACTATTCCTATTATTCGAACAGTTTAAGTATCCAGATAAATCAAGCGGTGTAACTAATCGAACAGTTTGGATAGTTAGGACAGTACGGATACCCAGGGATACTCGAGTACTCGAACTAGCCGGATAGTTCCAAGATCCGAATTTGAAGCTTTGCGTCCGGTGGATCCGGGCTTTTTCTCGTAATCCAGATACTCGAAAAATTAGTAGTTATAATTTTATGTGACGAATCTATCGTCGCACGCGTACTGTAATTTATATTTTTAGTAAACTTTACAAAAATATGATGCAGGGTAATCCGAAGAAACCTGAAATCAACTGTAGAACCGGATGGTTCTACGATTTTTTCTCTGCTACTGATTGTGAGCTTGACTCACTGGAACTGGAACTGGAACTGGAACTGGAACTGCCTGCTTTAGTATCACCGCCGGTTTTCTTATCTGTGGAGCTCGGCGTCGTAACCTTGGAACCGGTTGTGCTGTTTGCAGGAGTCGTTATCGTACCATTCGTACCGGTTGTGCTGTTTCCACTACTCGGTGTCGTACCATTCGTACCGGTTGTGCTTTTTCCAGGACTCGTTGTCGTACCATTCGTACCGGCTGTGCTGTTTCCGGAACTGGGGGTCGTGGCATTCGTACCGGTTGTGCTGTTTCCGGAACTCGGTGTCGTAGTGTTTGCACCAGTCGTGGCGTTTCCGGCGCTCGGTGTCGTAGAATTTTTGGCCGTATCTTTGGTAAAAATACATTAGAATCGTTAATGTTTTGCCGGTGAAATGATAACTCTGTTACTTCAATGTAGGGAAAATACGAGGAAGTGTTTCACCGCATAACGATGTCGGTGAAAAAGTTTCTTGGAGGAGAAATCCTTTTCTCGAATTACTTTTCACAATATGTGAGCAAGCGATACTCGGTTCAAAGTAATGTTGTCTACTCACCATCCTTTCCAGCAGAGATCGTGTCGCAGAATTGGAAATATACCAACGCTGCTAGGAGAACATAGACAATTTGCTTGGTGGTAAACATGGTGTAGCACTCGTAACAAAATGCTTTGCACTGAACGTCGGTCGAGAGTACAGTATATTTTATACCCGTACTGCACTCGCTTTTGCATCTTTGATAAATTTACCCAGGTGCAAGTGCAGAAAAATATCTATTCAATTTTAATCACCCCACTATTCTTCCATATAGTTAATTCATTGATATTTATTTGTTGCACTAATGTCTGAATTCTTCCACTCGCCTGATTACGCATTTCGATGTTTCATCCTCAGTTCGTAAGGAGGTTCCGAGAATTAGGAATCGCTATACTTGCCCTCGGAATAAAATACATGCACGTTTCATACTATCGCAGCATTTGAGCCACGCTATTCTGAGCAATGATCGTTTGGAATTCTACTAGTTTGGGGCTTTGGTACTCTCAAGGATTTGGTACTTAATGTTAACGGACATTTTCTGAAAATTTATCATGAGAATCTTTCGAGCGTCGTTATACCTTCGTGTTTTTATCTTGCTCTTGTTTCTACTCCGTGGAACTTTCCACTTCTCTACAATAACGTCTCTGTTATCATTATCAGCATCGAGAGGGTGGAGAAATATTTGATAACACGGGATATGTTCTGGGTAATTAGGGAGCACGCCGAGCATCAATGTGCCTTAAAAATTGTTGATAGTTTACATATTTCTAATAAATCATACTCACAGCATGCTAGAACTTACAGTGACGAAACAACTACGTCTTAGATTAAAGCTTATTATGAATATTTTTCTCGTGATCTGTTTTACGCGGTTCATCATTATCATTGAATATGAGGTATTATTGCAGATGTGATTCCGTCATCTATTCAAACGTGGATTATACGTACGCTCTGATACCGTACAAAGCCAATTACGTACAATTCAGGTATACCTAAGTATACAAATAACACATTGGCAGTCTGTAAAGTTAATTATTTTTCCAACTCACTGAGGCAAATAGCCTTAATGAATGTGACTAACACAGTTTCTCTGGCGTTAAATAGTATGTTTTCTTCTCAGTTTTTAAATGCCTTGTTTTGATTCATTCCATTATTTTCTGTCTCGTTTGCAGGATCGAGAAAGTTCTGTTTCGATGTTTTTTTTTTTTTTTAATTATTTTCTTATCAGCCACAACAAGGTCATTCTAATAAATGAACTTTGTTGAGTTGAATAAATCCTGAAAAACATTTCCACGAATATTCAATACCGAAGAGTTCCAACTAATTAATTTCGTTAGCGCGAGCAGTTTTTTCTCTCCAGCTATCGACGGAAGTTTATGAAATCGGTTATTTCACAGGCTTCGGAGCCATCTAAAAGTTCATAGTGGATGTGCGAGTGAAGCCTGGGAATGATTAAACTCGTTTCGTATAGTCTTATAAGTCTTCAACAATCTAAGACTTGAAACAGGACAGCGATTACTTGGGTCTTCACTTTTATGCGTTTAAGAAGTGAGAGCTCATAAGATTACAGATTATAGAATACACTTATTGAGCTTAATAATCATGACTGAATATAAAACGCGTGTCAGTAACATTCACGATGGTTTCAATTGATAAATCATTATTTGGAGTTTCAAAGAATAGTAACTGTTCTTCTTTTTTTCAGATTTTAAGTAATAGTAATTCAAATCTTCGATTGCTCATAGCGATTTCGATTATATCAAGGTCCTGTATTTATACCTACCAAAATTCGTATTGAAGTTGTTCTGCTGCTCTGAGAAATTTGTTCAGGTTAGAGTTCCGGCGAATACCTGCGAAGTTTGGAACTTTTAGTCCAGAAATTTAGTTTGTGAATTCGATTAAAATAAACTATATTCTATCGACACTCTTTCATTTCAGTGTAGACGAATGTTCAAGTTCCGCTTTTGTTATACAAAACGAATATTACGCCTGTTTTCTCTGGACGCAAAAACAATTTTGGTAAATTTGATTTTGTAAATTGTTCACAGAAAACAGCTATGTTTCTCAAGGGTCACCTGAATTTGAAGCCATGTTGATCTAACTGATCTGCGAATCCCTGAAATTAGATTTTTGATGATTTAAAAAATCTGAAAAAATCGTGCTCCAGCCTCGCAATGTGTAATTTGATTGCTTAGGAAGGTAAAAAATCGGGAGGGTTAAGCTGATCGGCTGTATGATTTCACCATACTGTAAACTGCAAGATGAATCGATACTCGAAATAAAATCAGTAGTCAAAAACCACTAGCATCTATGCTGCCTGAATCAGATTTGCGGATTGTTAAATTGGTGAAATTCTTCCGAAACAAACGTAAGTCAATTAAAAAGTTTGAAATCGAGCAATTGTTTGCAACACTTGAAGTTGATATCCACTTTGTGTATCGTTGCAAAGGAAAAGTGAGCAGCAGTTGAACACGGAAGAATGAGTATTCCAGCAACGAAACTATGCGGTTATCGCATGGTCTGAATTATTGGTCTTTGTTTTAAATAAGGATTTGAACCGATATGGATTAGGATGCATTCGGATATGTAGGAGTCTTTATGGCTGCGAGAGGACTAATAAAACGTGTAAAAGTGGCACACTTTATATAGTTTCAACTACATGCTTTATTATTGATAGCTGATTACAGAAGTAAGTTTTCAAAAATGAAAATGATTAGAGTACAAATCTTAAGATTAGAGAGGAATATTACGAGCTTGGATGCAATAAGACTGAAAAATAATGACTAAACGTCTATTGACGTTGATGGACGTCTCTCTTTACCCCGTCAGAGAAAGGGTTCAGATTAGACAATCCACTGCCATGAACTAATTTAATGACAAATATTGGTAAAAAGTAGAACAAAAATGTTCCAGTATCTTTCTGGGTGAACGAAAACTTATGAAAAGAAAAGTCACTCACATGTATCACCGTCTTTCTGCTTGCTTCCGCCAGTTTAAATACCTATACCATCGTGTGATCCAACAGAGAGCCGGCTAATTGAAAAAGAAATATTCATCAGATTTTAAAAAGTTACCAAAAAATATTATAATTTTATCTCTGCATCAAGATAGTCGCAATTGTCAATGAAAATTTCGTTGGCAAACAGTTTACTTGTGTATCAAACCGAAACTGGGTTGATTAAATCTTTGCATTCAACATCTGGCATGCCAACCAAATTCTTCTTTCTCGTGATTGAGCAGGTGTGGCACACTTTCTGTCAAAGTCGTTTTTTTCGAGATATTTTTCACCTTTATTTCAAGTAATTGGAGCATATATATATATATATCCAGATTTCTCTGCGTAGATGAAGTTGCTTTTAGTAGTTTTTGAACTAGTAGTTGAACGTTTAATTGCTATCCAAATTCAGTCACGCGTATGAAAAATCGGCTTGAAATTATTTGTGACCTCTTGAAAAAAATTCGTGTTCATACACGCCTGGGAAACTGATGCATCTGGGGAAAAATTATAATTTCAATGACGTTGCTAATTTCAGTGCAATACCACTTTTATTCCATCGGGCTTGCTTACAATTCATTCGAGAGTTATTTTACGTACAATAACAACGCCACGCTTTTCATCATTTGTTACTTCAGCCTCCATAACAACAGAGAGATTAATTTTTCAATCAAGAGGAAAGTTAAAAACTGCGGCTCGGTACATCAAATCATCCTGATTAACCATCAACCCCTGGCGAAATTTCCCCCAGGCGGGTACAGATTTACGCAGTTTTTCTGTTTTTGTTTCCTTCTCATGTTCATCCTCTCGCATCTCTCTTCGCTTTGATTCCTATTTTCATATTTCAACACGGGGTGAACTAATAACGAAAGAATCATCAACTCATTTAAGTTTGCCAACGTTTTGCTCGAAATGCAAGAAAGTTTAAGCCGCTGGCCCTTTTATTTTCCGAGAGAAAAATGGCGGCAAAAAGAAATTCATACTATTTACGCTATTAAATTTCCTCTTCATCCTCGACACAATAACCTCGGTTGTTTTTTTTTTTTTTTTTTATGGTGTTTGATTCTCTCCTGGATTCAATACCGCGCAAAATTTCCTTGAGTTTCAAGTGCCTAGGTAATAATGGAACGGAGTCTACTGAAATTATACTTCTCGTTCAAAGTAGGGGGTAGTGGTGCGTTTCCTTACTTCCACCCCTTGAAGGTGCTACTGGATATGGCGTAACAGTAATTCGCAATTAGCGAAGCGGCGCGGGCGGAGTTGCTGGGGAAAATTTGACGGCGAGGGTGAGAAGCGTCGGAATACCATGGAATTATATGCTAATCGTGCCTATCAGTTAAGGAGTTAGACTTAAACATCGCATGTCACGTCTCTGTACCTTCGACTTCAGAAACCTCGGAAAATTCACTCCGCGGTTATCACCTGTAATTAATGCGTCGATCATTAGCGATATTTTACGCTCGCAGATCTCAAAACTTCTCATGTGGTAACCGCAGGACGGGTCTCCTTTCCACTGCAGTGGGCACGAGCTGATCTAGTGCTAGCCTCTCGCCCGCTTCGAGCATGCTCATTTCACCATTTGCCACAGGGCGTGTCGATGATCTTATCAAACCAGCGACTGCCCATATGCACGCCGTGGTAAAGTGTTTCTCGATTCCCAGATTACCATCCATCGGCACCATCACTGGTAACCACCACTACCCAGTTGCGCCTCGGGTGAAGTTCGAGAGGATCGAAGGGTCCTCGAATAGCTCTGGGGATCCAGGATGCAGGATCTCACCTGTTTCGGCGTTCGGATGCCGCGTAGGCGTCTCACCTGACGGTTAATTTACGGAATTTAATATCGTCTCAGGCGAGTACACGAAGGCTCGCATTCCCGATAACGTACGAACGTGTTTGTAACCACAACAACGCACCTTTCCCTCACGTTCCCATTCCAAAGTACGAGATATAGACGATCGGTAAAGCATGCGGACGATCCGAGACGGGATTCGTCTGCTTCTGTTGCTCACCGGGTGTCCAGGCAAAAATGAACTTTAAGGGGTTACAAGGGGAAAGCATGTTTTCTCTGATTTTTTTCTCAATATGATAAAAAATTTATTTTATCATAACTTAGGGCATGTAAAAGAACAACATTTGAACAATACTTTATGAAATTTTCATTGAAAAATTTGATTCCAATTGACTTGAAACTCTGGGAAAATACTCTTGAAATTTTTTACTATGAGATTAAAAAAAAAAAAAATTATTTCATTGAATTTTCGAAACCGGCGTAATTCTTTAAGGTAAAGAGAAATCCTGAATATTTATCATACAACCGATCGCGAACGGTCGTTAGAGATTCGGACAAACGATATTTCAGAATCTAAACACTAAAATGCCTCCGGCAGTGAGATTCGGGTTATTAATTGTGAGTTATTATCAACATCTGGGGGCTATAAGAAGACCCGTCTCAGCAGCAATGTCGTCGCTTATTATTAACGTCGTTGATTCTGTTTTATTTCGGGCCAACGTAAGACGGCCGAGGATTTCGTGTGAAAAAAGCATTCCAGGCAAATCCAGACAATTAGAGGAAACGCGCGCTATCCCTGAGAACGAGTGGAAAAGCGAGGCTGCCAATTTGTAACTTGCACCTTTGCCCTGCGAGCTAGGTTTCAGCGGCTGTATCGAGTTCCCTCGCAGGTGACATTTTCCCCGCCAGCTCAGCGTCTACGGTTAATTATATTTCAGCGCTATCTAGCGCCAATTAGCGCCGCCAGTCTAGAGCCATTCTATTGTCGTTACTTCCAATTTACCCTCTCGAAAGATCATTTCGCAGCTAATGGTGGCGTCTCTCTTCTCAACTCCTATAATACTCACCCTTGAGAAGGTGATAAAACCGCTGCATTACATCGAAGCCCAGTTCGGGGTCAAAATCCCGAAAGACCAAAAAGTCTGAAAGCCGAAATTTTCTAGTTACGAATTTTGAAACAACGAATAATCAACGTAACGAAGTTGGGATTTACGATAAATTCGGACTCGTAGATTTTCGACGAAGTCGCGAGTCTGACAAAAGTCGACTTTTCGACTCTTCGGTATTTTCGCAATTCAATATGTTGCCCTTCTCAATCTTGAGCATTCTCATAAAAAAAAAAAAAATGTCAGTACAATTTTATTTATACATTTTTGCGTTCTCACTTTTTATGTTCCTACAAGTCGTCATTTCGTATCCATGATTTGTTTACACTGAAAAATATTTCATTTGTTACAGTAACTAAAAAATTCAGTAAAATAGGTATCGTTAAGAAAAACTGATTGAATTTTGTTGGAATTACGAAAATCGAGGTACGCCTAACCATTTTACGCTATTGTCGATCCTTTTTTGGTAATTGCAACGCAAAATCAGTTTTCTCGGTTTACTCTACTTTTTTAGTTAAACAAGGCTTTAACATCAATTTATCGTTGCACGAGCGTTAAACTTTCGCAACAGTTGCGAGAAAATATAGGAACAGTGATCGTAATGAGAAAGAATAGTAACGGATACTAGACTTTCCGGTAACAGCTACAATACTAATTTTTATTATCTACCCAGTACTATATTTTTTGATTGTGGTAAAAAATGAAAATAGTTGCAGACTGAACGGTAACCGGAACTAAAAATTTCTCTCAATGTACGTTTCTGACTGTCGGTAGTTTGACTTGCGGGATTTTGTCCCGTCGACTTTTTGGTGATTCGCATTTTTGCAAGTCAAGTTTTGGCCAAAAAAGCGACACCGAACGAATAGACGCTGACCTACGGTACCAACGACCAGGAAAGTAGCCGCAAGGACAGAGTATCGATATCCGGGCGAACTTTTACCGATAATTCGAGCAACAGCTACTCACTCGAGAGACGGAGATTCTAGGTTAGCGAGAGTGCAATCAGAGCCCGGGTATCTATCTCCGCGCCTCTCTCCCCGTATAAATTTCTCAGTCTCGACCTTGATTTCAGCCGTGCGGTGCCACTGAACGAGCCTCATCGGCATCAGCGGCGGCAAGTCAGGCCTCCGATGAAACATTAACGCTCCGCAAAGAGGCCCTTTAATTAGCCGATCATTTATTCACAAGTCTTTGTCTCGATCCGCTCGCGGCCTTCAATTCGAAATCTGCAAGCAAGCTTTGATTCCCAAACGGAAATTAACAGGCCGGAAGACCTTAATTTTTCGCTATCTCATTCCGCTCCAAACTCAATCTCCCGCAACTTACAATTAAACCCATTGTACCACAAAAACGGTTTAACAACGAATCGATTGATTTCCCCATAATTAAATCCGTAAATAAACACAACCTGAAATACAATTTTTCCGATGAGTCGACTCGGAATTCAACGTTCACCAAGATCTCGTTCCGAATTTCAAGCCCGAAACGAAGATGAAATTCATCCGCACTTTCGTCTTCAGGATCGAATTCAATTTCGTTAGAGGTACAGGTTTCCGGGTTTCGGGACCGGTTGATTGGTGCCCGGCATTTGGCGATGGGAGATTGTCGGCTTGACCTCTGCAAGTCGGCCCGAGAGAGGGGGAGGCTCAAAGAAAGGCTCTCACTGGCAGCGTTCTCCGTTCGTAAGGCTCGGTCATCTCGCTCGCACACCTCAGTCCGGTTTCCGGTCCCCGGCAAGCTACGAGAGATATCTCTCGGATGTGCGATCGTATCCGAGCGTGATGCTGGAGGGGTTGGCTTGCTCTCTTCTCCCGTTTATCCTCTGGTATGGGGATAACTGGAGCTTCGATTAAGTCAAGTGGATCGTAGCAGGGCGTAGCAGTGTGCCGGTTAATCCCGGAGTGCGTAGAACAAGAGATCCTCTGCACGAAGAGAGGCGAGTCCGGTCGAAAGGAACCCGAAAAACTCCGGAAGAAACGGACGCACAAAATAACATATACATATACGTGCAAGCTTAGCTTCGCGGGGATAAGAATTGCGGTGAATAAAAACGGGAAAACAAATTGAAAGGATAATAAAAACGGAACGTAACGCGAACGAACTAGAAGAAAAAACAAACAAACAAACAAACAAACAAACATATAACACAGATAATACGTATACGCTCGTACACGAGGGATTGAAATAAGACAAAAAAAAAAAGGAAAAGGAAAAGAAAAGTGGAACACCAAGTGAAGGAAAATCTCTGGAGGATCAAAGACACGAGCCGGGCGTTATTCTTCGAGGGAAGAAACTCATTCATGTGTTAACGTTACAGCGAGATATGCGGCTGTTTTATTCGGTAAGTAAAATCGTTTAGTTTCATAAGCTGCATATCTATATGCATATATGTGTAGTATAGGATACTCACTGCCCTTTGAGTTTGATACAAACGATTTTTTCCCCATATTTCCGTCGTTCTTGTTTTCTTTTTAACATTTTTTTCTTCTCATTCTTATGTTATATATACCTTAATGCCGCTACCTTTTTCCATAACGCGACGAGATATTTCACGATTCACCTCTTACGTTTCATTCTATCCCCCACGTCTTGGTTTTTTCCAACATTTTTTCGCGGTGACTCTGAACGTGAAGCATCTGTTTTAACAGGGGGAATATATTATCCGGTACCGAGTCCGTTCCCTTTTCGTTTTCAGTTTTACCGCTCTCTTTTCTCTTTTCCATATTTTTATTTTTATATTTTTTTTTTTCGAATTTATTATTACTCTCAAATACACCGCGAGTTTGCCGGTTTTGGCTTCATTTTAACGGTCGTTAAAACGCAAATTTTATAAAATTCTCTTTCGCTTGGGTTAATCGAAGAAGGGAGTAAAAAGAAATTCAGTACAGAGGAAAGGACGGAGGAGTCAAAGACAGAAATATGAATAATCCAGCAAATACATAGAAGTTGATTACACAATCTAGAAAATTTGCCATTAATTCATGTGCTGAAAAAAAAACTGTTCACTATATGTGATGTGGAATTTTTTATCTGCGATTCAAAATTTTTTATCCTCTATCGTCAGTTCACTTTGTAGTTAGCTGTACGGGGAAATTGTTATCCTTACTAATTAGCGTTAAACTGAATTGTTAACTGGAAAATTATTAAAACTTTTTCAATCGTTGAGGCGTTTAGAAATAAGAGGAACGATTTTAATCTTCACTCGGTAAAACTTTGGAAAAAAGATATCGGATTGTACAAATCAACTGACTGAATTGTTGTATAATTTCTCCTCGAGTCCAGCAGGTAAAATAAGAAATGGAATAATTTCTAGCTGTTTGTTTGAATAATTAATTATTTCGATGAGTCATTTGAAATCCCGAGAGTTCAAGAGAGCTATTTTCTTTCTCAGCGGATTCACGATCCCATTAGTGTCAAAAACTGTTGGCATACTTTCGTAGATAAAAAGTGAGGGCCGGTTTTAATGGCATAGGTGACCGTTGAATTTACGGTAATTCAAAACGAGCCAAATTCTGAAAGCGGAAATACGACTCGTTCTGAAAAGAGATATTCAAATGAGCCTATTTTGGTTTTATCGTATAAATATTGAAATTCGATTTCACCTTAGCATCGACATTTTCCCATACCTGGAAAAATCGAAAGTATCAATAATTTTTCTACAAGTTTGTAATTCACGCGGTGCGGAATGATAGAAAAAGGTGTATAACGTCGCTTGTCGAGCGTCGCGTTTCAGCGGCGTCGTTTGTAATAAAAAAAAAGATCGAAACTTACTTATCGCGAAGAATGACTGACGGATCTAGTGGAAGGTATAAATGTAGAGAGTCGGAATCCGCGCTTACTAAAATTCGAGGAAAAGTCGTCCGGCGGTAAACAAATAGATAAGAAGCGTTACGACCCGTTTCCAGTGGAAAAGACGTCGCCTCTTACCGTGCAGAAATTCGAACCCCCGCCGAACGATGGCGGGAAGGAATTTTCTTTAGGTATCGATCGGAGATTGGTAAAAAGAAAACAAACTTCACTCCGATCCCTGAGGGAATTACGGAACAGAGGCTGTGCGTAATAAAGAGATGTGGGGAGGTAAAGTGCCCCGAGAAACGATGCCTACTTCCTTCGACAACAGAGCATATAATGGTTAAACCTGAGTAGGGTTTTAACGCCCGAACTTTATGACAGCATCCAAGAACCGCGTCCGATGAAATTTTCACGAATATACGTCAGCCGCCCGCTCAATTTCGAAAACGATTCAATCCCACGTACGTCACTTTCACGCGAGTAGTCGGCGAATGGGCGAAAATCGATGACCGTAATTTCCGGAAGTTGACCGTCCAAAATTGAATACTTTTTATCAATTTTATTTGTGTATCGTAGAAGCTTAGATTGATGCTTCATTTGAAAATGCTTAAAAACGGTACGAAACACCTTTTCTCGTCGTTTTGGTATTGTTAAATATTCAATTTTACAGCATCGCAGACGTTGACCGCAATTAACAAATCACGATGTTGATTAGACTACTAAAACAAAATAAAATCCAGCGAACGAAGTCGATATTTAACACTTTTTAAATCAAGCGATGATATATAAACTTTTCTTTGCCAATCCCGTGTATTCCTTTTTCTCATTTTCAAAGCGATCTTTTAAGCTTGCGAATACAGTGGTTCGATGAATACTTGACGTGCGACTTTCTCGTGACGAAATTGATGAAAAGTATCGACCTTTGGTCAGCCAAGCTCCTTAATTACTTGGGAACCAAAAGCCTCGACCCACGCCCACGATCAAATCCAATTCCGGACGAGAATCGCGTCGGGTAAATCGGCGTGAAATTTTTGGTGCTAACCTCGGTCGGCCAGATCGTTCGAAGATCGGGGGCGTCAATTGGGGTCAAGTTAAAGGCACGGCTGTTTTGAATTTTTAACAACAAAACGCGAGAAACAGAGAGAAAGAGAGAGTCTCGTTTACTTTCGACGACTCGTTAACTCTCGCATAAATTTCAATATATTTGACAAATTGGCAGAAATTTCCGTCTGACTCATGGGAGGTAAAAAGTGCCGAGACGAAATCGCGAATTTCACCGAAATCGACCGCAGTCTCGTATTCGAGACTCGCAGACTCTGATCAAGGATGAAAAAGAGGGCGGACTTTTCCTCGAACGAGTCTCCGAAACTGTGAATGCGCGTTTAGTCCGAAGTTCTTTTCTGTCGTTAACATCCCTTCTTTCGCGCACCCGAAAATCCTTTTCCCAGACAGAAGTTCGGGTTATTTAATCTCCCGCTAATCCGTCGCCCGTTTCGATTCCATTTCTGTCTGAGCCCCGAGGCGCCGCGATACAATCTCATATCATAATCCCGCAATCGGGTATATTCGAGGATACTTTTTACGAAGTGTGACCTGCCCCACCGTACCTACAAGAAGCTAATAATATATTTTTTTTACGAAACTAGTTCAACCCAGCGTAAAAACATTCGCATTCAAAGCTGCGATGTAATGGAGTGGCTTTTTATCCCTTTTCCAGACGACGTCGGGGGTGGGATAAGAAAAAAAAAAACAAAAAAAAAAAAATTGAAAACAGATCGATGCCCCGAATCGGAGGGGGGCCAATGGAAAACCTCCGACGGAGGGTCTAATAAACACGTAGCGTTGAACAGCGATGATTTCATAGTGATTTGTCATCCTTATATAGAGAATCAAATGTCACCCTCAACGGGACTGCGTTTCTTACGCTGCCTATCGTGTTACGAGATTCGTTATATAGGCATATGGGGTGGTTTTATAGACGCGAATATACCGCGTGAGGTAAAAGCATGGAAAACCTTAGAAATTTCGGGTTCGATGAAAGAAAAATTAAAAAATTACCGAGGTTAACGACTCTTGGGTAATTCTTAACAAGGGATTCAATCACGCAAAAGTTGTCTGATTTGGTTTCGGAATGATTTGATTGAACCTTGACCTCGAGGTCAACTTTCAAAAAATAATCGGATCGTCCTGGCGCCAAAACTGGCAACTTTTGTGCGGAATATCTTCCGTGATATGCGGATCCTCAAAAGTGTCCACGTTATTGTTACCAAGCATATTTTCGACCTTTATTTGAGCCGTAGAGGTCAAGTTGACCCTAAAGTTTATTTCGATTCTGGCACCAAGAATGGACGTTTTCATTTGAAAAATCAAAGTGACCGTAAAGATGAGGTTCAAGGTGAAATCAAAGGTCACCATTTAATCACTCGTTAAAAATGACCCAAGATTTGACCTTGGTAATTTTTTGATTTCTTTTTTCACCGAATCCCGTGAAATTTCTAGGGGTTTCCATACTTTTTCCTCACCCCGTATATTAAGGGAAAAGCGTGCGAGTCCACCGGCAGCGAGGAATATTCAACTTACTTTCTTCGTTTCCTTTGCCCTCCCGCTGCAGACACGCGACTACAGAAAACACAAGGGCATTCCAAAATCGCTGATTCACATTCCAGCTATCAATCCCATCTCCGTCATCATTATTCTTGCGCCTGTTGTCGCCCGCGTTGTTGCCGCCATTATTATTCCATTGTTACAGCAATTTTTGTCCGTTATAGAACCATGGAAATTCTCCACCCCCGCCAACGACGATAGCTATTCATAAAACGAATATGCAAAGTACGCATAAGTGAGTCGAAGTGGCTCTTAGTTTCTTCCACGCTCGTCGTATTTTTGCGACCTTAGCTCTTCGCCGGAATCCTTCGTTCGCCGTGAGCACGAATATTCATTCATTTCATTCCAATTCACTTCGAGCCACTTTGTATGCGGACTGCCCACGGGATTCGAACCAATCCTTTCTTCGGCTTTCAATTTCTCCGTCTCTAATTGCGCTCAGAAATATTTCCTTTCCTTCGTCCAATGGTAACGTCGGTTCATATCGTCGGAATCATTTTCGAGAAGACAAAGGGCTGTTTACACGTACAAGAAAAGACCTGAATGAAGATCTAGGTTCTTAATTCTACAGACGAATTTTCATTCGGAAACAATCCTGGCACACTGTACGTCGACCTTGGTTCTTAATAAAATTGAAACCACATTCTACTAATTAATATTTGTAATTGGCTGATGGTGTACCATTTGTGTTGATGTTTAACGACTAAATTCAATAGGAATTTCACAATGTACAAAGTGTATAATTTGTGATGTCTTTGCTGTGGATGGTTGATTCCAACTGTAAGGAAGTCGATTTCTAACTAACTCCAGGTTTTGTTCAAAAAATGCTATGCAAACTCTGCTTATCCATCTCATCATCGGCGGCAACACCCGTGATTGGCCAAAGATTGGAAAACCAGCTTCTTGCAGAGGGTCTCCTGGAACTCTCGCCTTATGACCATCACGTAGCCTTTATGCTATTCCCACGACATTTACAATTTGCCTGTTTTTCAAGGACTTCGAGAGATAGTGGCCTAAATCTGAGAGCAAAGCTGAGCCAACCACTCATAGTGTGGATTTTCCAGAATTAGACCACAAATCATCGACGATCTTCATTCACAAAATCTGGTACTTATCAGGCTCTATAATGAATTCTGCAATACATGTAATAACAGAGAAATGTGGCTTGGCATGGAACATGCTCCCCCCAGTTGATGATTCTCTGATCCTAGGGGAATGGGTCTGAAGACTGTAAAGGTGAAGCAGGGTGCACTGACCTTTCCTTCGGCTGGGCCACGGAGCTAATATTTGTTTGCTGTCGGTGTTCGAGTAGATCGAGTGCAACCACAATAGGATTATTGCTTCGATGGAGGCGCGGAAAGGAGAGAATAGGCTATGCAAATAGCGGTGAACCGAAAACACCCGGTCGATCCCAATTTCTGTTTCCAAGGTCTCGGAGCTTTCAAGTACAGCGCCGAATTAAGCTGCGAGCAGCAGCGGTCAGAAGCCACCTGGCCACGTGCACAATGAGAAACCCACGAAGAGAATTCCGTGGAGATGATAAGGAGCGCAAAGATCTCAGAACCGCCTCAGATCCCAACGAAACGCCAGAGGCAGCTTTCGAAGTTGGAGGCAGATCCGCGGTCTTGGAACTTCAATCAAACCGCTCCGCAAGCTCAAAGTGCCGCGGAACTGGTTCTGGTCATCCCTAAATCGGCCGTAAGATTCGCGTGGTATTAATTATGTTTCAAAGAGAGGCTCAAAGTCGAGCTACTCCGGATGATATTCCGTGCAGACCGTCGACGTCTTGGTGTTCGAATTAATATCTCTTCAAGGAGGCTCTTGGATCGCGTATAAGCACGAGAGCACTTCAACGAATGAGGAGATGGATTCGAACTGTAAACGGGAAACGTGAACAGGCAGAGATGATAATTGCACTATACGTAATCCAGTCTCTGCAGCTCTGCGGGAGATGAAGACGATACTCATCCATCGAACCATGCGGCAAACTGAACCGCCAAGTGCTTCGGCACCCTTGAACCGATCGCGTTAAGTGCTGTTTGGCAGCTGTGCTGAAAAGAAAATATCGAGAGAAAAAAAAAATGACACACGCTCTTCGCGTCAAGCTCCTCGAGCTTTTTCCCCTCTCCTTTAAATCCTTTATACGATCGTGCTGCACCAGCTCCGCAAAATGTGCATCATCAGATTATTTCACGTTCCCACATAAACGTCCCGTGGTCGTGGCTTATCGCATCTTGGAAAGGGCTTCGCCAGCACATCCTGGCACTTGGAGGGCAGCGGCAAAAGCAGCGGGGGAGAGACGCTAGCTGGCAAAAGTCGTCTGCCTCGCGTTACTGTAACGCGGTAGTTGAACTCGACAGGTGACAGGTATTGCGTGACGCCATTAAACCCGGCGGGCCTCGTCTCCTTGCCGAGTTAGGCTAAGAAAAATAACGCTATCGATCATCCCTCCCTCACTTTTGTTCGCCACGGAGCTCTGTGTGCGGGGCCTCGTTCGACCATACAAAATTCTCAATGCCCGCGACGTCGCTCACTCGCATCCTCGATGCAGACAGGTTGAGTCGAGCCTGGAAATAGTGACATGAAAGGAAGGAGAACGATAAGTAAAAAGGTGCTAATCACCCCTGCATAGGCACTGATGCGATACTTTTCTCAGACTTGACAACTTCGCATAGTATCAAATTTCTGATGAGGACACTATAAAGTGCCTTCTGCCCCTTCGACTCGTCATCCGTTTGTAAAATAGCTTCCTTTTCTACTTCCACTTTTTACAATGGATGGCTGGATGTCTGAAGATCTACTCAAAAACGAAGAACATCCCAGACCGTTATTCGGATGGTGATCGGTGTTCAGCGATGGAGTACTTCTGAAAAACAGAGAACCATTTGTCTTCATTTTTAGAAAAATTCACGTAGGTATTACGGAGACCTTTTGGGCATAAAGCTATCCTTTTGAGGTCAAGAAACGGGTCATAAGACATCGTGTGAACGCCTTTACGACGAATTTTAGTTTCGTGATGTCGGGTTCATTCCGTTGAAACTGCCAATTTGCGAACTGAGACTGCAGTCTTTGGGGTTGGTGAAACTACGATGATTAAAAAATATGAAGATTCGTTGGACCGGAGGTTGGGTAAACGTACCTTCAGTTTCGTTCCTTTCCGTTCCACGTGCGGTGAAATAAGTTTGAGTTAGGAAGGCAGGCTTAGCGGTGGGTAATGGTCGGATGAAGATACAAGTTGTTTATCCACCGGAGGGCTGCAGCACGGCGCTACTCACTCATCGTAAAGCCGGATTAAAATTTATAAAGCGTTGCGATGGGCGGTTAAGTTCCCACCGTATCTGCACAGGAGGCTGGAGCTTAATGAATTACGAAACTTTGTCCATGGATAAACTGCCAGTTTTCTGGTCGCTTATTCCCGCCTCGAAAACGCATCGAAACATCCTCTAATCAGAACCTTTTGATCCCACAGGTTGCCGTCGTCGCCTGGGCCACCAGCTGCCTGGGCACACCGCCACCAGGATACGTCAAAAAGCCGGATAACGACAAGGTGAGAATGAGTTTATTATTGCCCGGGCTTATTAACAGTCAGTCTGAAGTCACGAGGAAGGGAAACGATTTTGGAGATTTCATCATCTTAGACGTTCAAAGTGAATGAACTTTGGTGCTTTTCATTCCATTCCAATGTTCTTGGACTCATTTTGCTCACTGACCAAACACCCACAAATTATATGAAGAACATTCGAGATACCTAACATCACAATATAGCATTGTTTTTCATCAATTCTCAAAATAACTACTTGCATAAATTTTCTTGGGCGATTTCTGAAGAACTTTATGGCGAACAAGAAAAACGTTAAAAGTTCTAATCAAAAAACCATTTATCAGATGATTGAGTGTAATTGCTATCTTGCGTAATTCGAAATTTCTGAAATCCATTCGTATCATATAGTGCAGGAATGTTGTTTCATTCGGTTACTAATTTCTCAAACCATTTCAAACCTCTGCTCCGAACTTTTGATTCGGACGGTCCGGCCTATCCATCCTCAACCCGTTTTGAAACCCGTTTCGGCGCTGAGCACTTTCCTCATTTCGTCACTTGACGCGGGTCCATTTGTCAGACGCTTCGTGTGGTCACATCGGGTTTCGAAACCCGACGCATTGTGAAACCGTTTCCGATGGACGCTGAAAAGCGTGTGGCCCAGACCTTGGGACCTTTAACGCTTTGCGACACAGCGTCTCAGATATGAGACACCTTTTTTGAATCGGTTATTCAAGATTCATGTACAGTTTTTGAGATATCGCTGTTATTTATTTTTTTTTTTTTTTCGCACAATTGAACTTCAAAGGTGTCAGCGTTGATGTTTTAGGAGGGATTATGACGATTCCGCGAATATGTTGAGCGCTATAAATAAACAAAGTGTTGAAAATGTCTGGTTTGTATGAAATAAATGTAATCGTGGGAAGGTTATGGGGACTAGAAAAATGGAACTCTGTAATCTTGGGTTTTTGAGGTCGCTAAAAACGAATCCAACGTCAAAATGTCAGAATTCAATATATCGGATTCAATATGGTGAATGGTATTTTAAAAATTGATCCGATTCGCTTGAAATTTGTTACTCGGGGGTTTTTGGGGTCGCTGAAAACGAATCTGACGTCAGAGTTTCAAAATTCAAGATGGCTAATCCTATATGGCGGGTTGAAAATTTAACCATTGATCTTATTCGCTCATATTAGATCTGCTATTTTGAATTTCGAAATCAGTAACCTCGAGAACAGCAGCATACCCAGTTTCAAGGAATTCAACTGCAAGGAAAAATGTGTGCTCCAACCGGTTAAAAACAAAAAGGTACTTCGGAACGTCAACTCTTTCACAATTATGTCACGTCAGTGTACTTTTAAATCACCACGCTTCGATCATGTGTAGCCTGCCCGGCAATCACTGACCCGGCGATTATCGAGTGCTTTATTGAGTCGCCGACCATCCTTTCGGCTCGCTACTCGAAAGCCCGAGGGATCCGGAAATTGATACGATATTGCCCGCTTCAAGATCCACGGAAAATACTGAACCCGCACTGGGCACCGGACGCCCCGGCACTCGACCATATCTTTTCTACTACGATATGTGTATATATTCGATGCTCAAGTAGGCATCGTCTGCCTTATTGTCACTCGGGTCAGCGATTGCAAAGAAATATTTCGAACGCTTCGAAAATCGTCTGATATTCAACTGCGATCTAAATTACAAAGAATACGAATGTTTTGTAAGAGGTTCGATTTCTCTGGAAGGATATAATTTAATGTTACGGTTACACGTGCTTCGAATGAAACATTCTTTCTTGTTGCGTATTATACTGTTAAGTGGGAATTGATCAAATTCGCGTTGTGATCACGAACAACAAATTTTAACATCATCAAATACGCACCATTCACTCAATTATTCGTCAATAAATTTGAAATAGATATCCGAGGTTTCAACATTATTTTATATCTACTTAAAATGGAATTAGGCATTGATTGACTTCGATAAAAAATATCGTAACGATAATTTATTACTACTATCAAATTATTGACGCTCGGTTCAATGATCAAAGCTTTAAAGTAATAGGTACTGGATAAAATTACGTACACCGAATTTCACGTTATGTATTATTCATCGATCCATTAGCAATCAATGGCCGATTTACTGCCATAATTGTGACGTACTGTTTTGTAAAAATTTCTTTAGAGATTTGAAATCCTTCTATAGTTTCAGGATTTTCAGAGTTCCAAACATCATGGCCGGCTTTCGAACCACAGCAGAAATTGAAGTCGAGAATTAAAGGTGGTGTCAAGTAACATTTGCGAAAGAAAAAAAAAAAAAAAACATCACACTTACAACCTTTTTTTCAGTTCTCCTCTTCAATTATCCGCGAGTAGAATAATTATCGTTTCACACGAGACTAAAAATAAAACTCATTGCTGGCCTTGACATTCGTTCGATTCAACCTCGTGGACTGCAGCCGCTACCGTGTTACTGACAACCGGAAACTTTCCCTTGGCGGGAAACGACGGGACGCATCGAAACAGGTTATTCTTGCCCGAAGCGTTCGGCGATCAGATCCAAGCCGCGCCCTCGGCTTGATCGAGTGAAATTTCGTTCCGGGTGTGGCTCAAGTCAAATCGAGGCTTTTGCGCTCGCGAGGAAGATTCCTCTCGAGCGGAGCCAGCTTCCGGTTTCCGCTAATTCCGTCCGATTCGCCCTCAGAACTTTGCTCATCTCGGGCAGCTTCCGTTCTCCATAAAACCCGCAGCGTTTAATATCGAATCGCCCGCGAAACGCTGAGTGAACCGCCGGACCTCGAGCCACTCGCAAGTAGATCTGGGTTACAGATTTCTAAGCCTGAAGCTGTGAGGCTGAGACTCGGACTCACGGACGCTGGCTCTGTTCTGCAGGTGTGCAAAACCGGAGTGCAATTAACGCCAAATTCGACCTTTGACCCTGCGGCCTTACCGCGCAGTCAGACCGCGGCCTTTCAGGTTCTATTCGAAAAGGATTCGCCGAGATTTCTACAGAGAATGCGCAGCTCTATCTTTATTCTCATCTACACTCGACAAAATTTCTCCTCTGCGCGAGATGTTATTATCAAGTTCGTGCGAAAGATTAGAAAGAGAAAAATAATATCTACCAATACACGAGAGAGAGAGAGAGAGAGAGAGAGAGAGAGAGAGAGAGTGCCATCAATAATAGTCTCGAACTCAATCGGAGAATGAAGTTTTCGTCACACGTGCATGAAAAGTGGGTCTTTGCGTGGCAGTTTAGCGGGTCGAAAGAAGCTAATTTCATCACAGTCTTGTTAAAATACGTTCGTTTTTGTCCCTTGGGACTTGGAAGATCACTTTCGTCCCTAGGGAGAAAAAATTGACCGCTCGCGTCACGCAAAACTATCGCGTAAAGGCCCGCCACTTTTCAGTCGGTTGTTACAAGAAATATCGTTTGCGATTCGGACCAAAACTTTCGTCCCTTGTCACACAAATACTTAATTCGTTGAGGTGAGAGATGGACGAGCGGTCATATCGGAGAAAGGTTTCGTCGTCCTGTAACAACACAGTTCGGAAAAACCGACCGCGATCTCTCACGACTTCAAGGTATTTGCCTGTGGAAGCTCAAAAAATGAAAGTCGGATAGAGGAATAGAAGAAGAAACTCGAAAGTATCCTGGTACAAAACGATTATACGAATAATTATTAAAAACAGAATTCATAGCGATGAGCTGTTTCAGCGCGAAATAGGTTATATAACACCGGCCTGCGAAACATACCTTTTAATTTTTCCCTTAACTAATAGTGCTTTTTTTAGGTATTTAGGGATATTGAATTGAAATACAGCGCTAAGTTTTTTACAGTACTTCGAGATATATTTTTATGCAAACAATCTTCATGAAAAATAAATATAACAGATATAAAATTGAATGTTTAGGTATACAATGAACAGTATTAGTTTTAAACAAGACTTGAGAGACTAGATAAATCGAAAGGACTTTGGATTTCTTTTTCTACGTTTTACAAAACTTCTGTTTAAGTTTTTATCTTTTGTATTGACGTAGCTTTAAATATGCTTGAAATCACCATAAACAATAACTAGTGAGGGTGGATGAATATTTAAATATCAATGCTGTAATTAATATATATATATATATACATGTATTTAACACAGAAATTTAAAGTTAACTCTAGTAGTACCAGGAAAACAGAAGAAAAAATTTCTCACAAAATTTAAGTCATAGAATTTGATTGAAATATGTTTTTCATAGATTCGTGCCTAATACCTACCAAAATTACTACTCAGTATTGTAGGGGGAAAACCATCGCATGTAATTAATTTCTCTGAAGCTCTACATCGTGAGGCTGAATTTAAATAAAAATGCAGTCACATTTGCACGTATTTAGTCAATGACAAATTGATAATATTCTCATTACGGCATTTCGAGGTACAATAATTAACGAGCGAATCTCGCAGAGTGAAAAACTCGATGCACATACGTGTAGCAATCTCTAAAGCGAGCATCGAACGTCATTTTGTAAGAGTCGAGAGCAGATCGTCCTGGCGAATTTTATTTACCGAAAAAAGGCGAATGTCTTTTGCTAGATCACGATCGTAAAGCGCGATTCGTTTCGCTGGCTGCTCTCGCGAGTCCAGAGGCAGCTGGTCTATTTTCATTTCTCTCTGGATCGTTCATTCCGATGTGAACCTTTCACCCGGGCTGGCGATCGGCTTACGCGCATATAACATACCTATATGTATATGTTTACACATAACGCGAATGCGCGTACGTATGTGCGATTTGAAACTGCAACGAGTCGAACTAGATACTCGATTCATCGCCGGTTGGCTATCTTTCTTTTATAGAATAGTGCGTGCTTATGTCCGTCGGTGCCAAAGTAGTCCACTCAGCTAAATCCGAGGAGATATATCATCGGACGTTTTTCGAGGGACAGGTAACAGACACTTTGCAGGATTTCGCACTCGATAAAAAAAAAAGCGGAAAATATGTAATACCTGTATCGAATGCAAACATTGTTGAGATAAACTGAGCTGAGGGAAGTACGAGGAGGTTTTTCCATGCTTGCAAGATCAATTCATGATTCAGACTCTCATCCGCTTACAATGGGAATCTAAAGAGACGCGATATTCTTGCCCCGGGCTGCAGAGATTAGGAAAGCACGATTATTCCAGGATTATAATACTCCGAGAAGTTCAATGCGAGTTATATCCGCCCTGTGCAGACGAATGACAAGGAAACTCTTTCTCTCTGGAAAAAAGAGGCAGAGAGAAATGAACGGGATCTTGTTTTCAATCACAAGCTCAACGAGCCAAACAAAGCTATCCGCAGTCGGAAATTTTTCCCTGAAAAGCGGAACGTTTTTCTACTTACTTTGCGATTACACAGTTTTTTTTCCACCTTCATTTCTCAGGTTGCAGAGTTTAATCAATCGTTTTCAGATACGGTCGAATCGAATCAAGCTCATTTAATAATGAAATTGCGATTCCATTGTTGGCGTGAAGGGTAAATCGTTCCTAATTAGAAGATAAATGAATCTAATCATGGATGAAAAAATATGTACGCCTCAGAGACGGGAACCGTCAAGAATTCATCGAGAAAAAAATTTCGTAATCGAATGAATCTTGTCCGAAATATGAGGGTGATAACCGTTGGTAATTGATTCGAAATGGGTCGTCGTTTCGCTGGTGAAATATAACGAGTCGTGGATATTAGGGATCAGAACGACTGAGTGAATTTGAAAAGGCTTATTTACGCATTTACATGTCCGGCACGACGTCAAAACGTGACTTGGCACTGTCCCTCCGGACGTGTGGAGCGGATCGATGAGCGAGCCATAGGGCGAAAATCTGATCACGAACAATTCGTGTGCCGCACACGGTCCTGCTCAAGCCCTTGGGGGACATAGTCAGGCGTTTTTCAAAGGCATCAAAAATCCATTTTTATATCGTGTGAAGAGCGAGGTGAAAAGGAAATTAGGAAGAGAAACAAGGTGTAACCGGAGTCGAAACTTTGCCTTGGCTTTTGTCACCAGCAGCAGACAGCGGCGCTCGATTATCAAAGTCACGTAGTTAGCCAGAGTTTCTAATTATCTCCGGTATGATGGTGAACTTAAACTTGTTACAGGATCCCCCGGCCTACGAGTACAGGTACGAAATCGGAGACGTCGACGGCAAGGGACACGGTAAGTCGGAAACCAGAGGCGGGGAATTCGCGAGCGGAAGCTACTTCGTTAACACCGACCAGGCTAGCACCGACGTCAAATACTTCGTTGACGACTGGGGATACCATCCAGTGGTCAAGTACGGATCAGCCGACAATCACAGCTCGACCACCGCCAGCCTAGCGCTTGGCGAACATGCGGTCAAGGCGCTCAGGGACGGTGGCGAAATCGTTAGTATAACAACATAATCAACCAGGGTATCACACTCGTCGATGTACCGACTATCGTTTGATCAATTGCACCCAGCATCGTGTCAACAAATTACTAATCTTACTCAGAGTTGACAAAACTTGTCGGCAAGTTGGTGACCATAATGAAGTCGAAGCTGTGTCGACCCTTCATCCTGAAATATGTATATTGAGATCAAGACTAGGTATCATTTATAGACTTCAGTATAGATAGTGTTACAGGATCAACAGAATCTGGTTCCAATTGAAACTTACAGTCACTTTTGATGCTTTGACTATGAATTAAAAAACTATTAGACATTCGTGAATCTATGTTTAACATGGAGTCGATTATTGACTTGAAATACCTAAACCTTTTTCATCGACAAGTCAAACAGTATGAGCTGACTGCAGTGTGATACTAATGCCGAGAATCTGTTTACTTTTCTTTTTTTCCAGGGACGAAAGGTCGAGCTTACAAGTGAGAAGCCGGAGCGAAAGAAGGTGCAGATCATCCAGCCGTACTCGATCGAGGTTGGCGATCCATCGGGCGTGAATCCCGGTGATGAGAATCTCCCCCAGGACCCGGGGGAAGAATCGAGGGTGTCCTCGACGGCTTCGATCGGCTCTTTAGGACACTCGACACCGCCGGATGAAACTGCTTATGCGGCGTCGAGCACACCGGCGTCCTTGACGCCGAGGCCGCTGCCGTACGCACCGCTTCAGGAGGTCAGAGACATCTACGCTAACAACGACTACCAGAACGCGGCGCTGATTGACGAGCAATTGTTTCTCCAAAGCGCGGCCGGAAACTTTGGACAAAAGGTACACGCCTCCTCCTCTTCTTCGGGTGGATCCGGTGTGATGATTGAATCGCGCTCGACGACCTCACGACCAGCGTCCGCGTCGCCAGCTTACTCTCTGACGAAACAAAACGGCGACGTGACCTACACCGTTCACGCCGGGTCAGACGCGAACACGGCGTTCCTCTCGGCGGCGGGAAAACCGAACAAGAAGAGCCAGAGGTTCAGAAACCGATACCAAAACCGGCAGAAGATTGCCACCTCCTCGACCACCGAAGTCCCCAGTTACTCCAGAGGCGATCAGAGCCTAGTTTTTATCTCGTCAACACCCACCGCTCCCCTCGCTGTCACCCCGGAATTCACCAGCAATGACCTGAACCTCGAGACCAGGGTGAAGTACGACTATCCTCGGCCGGAGCAGACGTTCACTGAATTTGGACCCGCCGATCCTGGTCTCGTAAACTTCGCCGTGGCCACAAACAGTAACGGGGTACTTGGACACGAGGAGAATCATGAAACTGTTGAATTTGTGCAGGAGAAGATTGAGAACGAAGTGCAGAGGGGTGATCAACCACCTCCACTCGACGATGCGACCAGCTTTGTGTCAGCTGTGTTCTTCAGGAAGCCGATTATCGTTGCCGAGGTTACGCCGGGGTATGATCTTAGCTATACCACACCCTGCAAGTGCAATGATCATCCCGTCCTTCAGACGACGCCAACTCCTACGTTGTCCACCACGATTCAGCCGGTAATATCGACGACTGCGATACCGGTCACGCCAAAATACTCGACTCAGAGCCACATAACGACCTCGGCCGCCATCCTGAATCCCATACAGGCTGGCGTGACTCTGGTTCATGCAGGGGAGACGCATCTTATAACGGACCAAGTGTCACAGACGTCACAAAATGCTGTCAAGATATCTGAATCGACGCAGGTCAACACGGAGAGTACTTACAAGCAGGCTACTTTTGGCTCGGAGAAGTCACAAGATCGAATTAAGCTGAACCTGGAAGAGAGGATCCAGCAGTTGCAAAAGGAGCACCAGGAACACCAACTGCGCGAAGAAAATAGGATACACCAGGAACGGCAGAGTCAGGTGCAGCAGCTTCAGGAGAAAATACGGCTTCAACAAATTCAACAAATCCAGCAGGAACTGCAGCTGGAACAAAATCACCTACAGATTCAACAGGTTGAACTGGAACAGCAGCAACAGCTTGACGATTTGCATAAACATGAATTGGAACAGGAGGCACAAAGGGCGTTAGAAAATCAGCAGCAGCAGATTCAATATGAGATTCAGCAGGTTCAACTGGAACAGCAGCAGCAGCTTGAGGATTTGCAGAAACTTGAATTGCAGCAAGAGGCGCAAAAGGCTTTAGAAAATCAGCAGCAACAGAGTCAGTATGAGATCCAACAGATCCAGCTGGGTGACCAGGTGCAGATAGAGAGCGGACAGAATCATGAATCGCAACTGGAGGTGCAACGTGAACTTCACAAAGAACAGCAACAAACTCAGTATCACACTCAACAAGAACAGTTGGGGCTAAATTTCCAGAATGAACAAACAAGGCAGCACAATTTAGAACAGGTTCAGCAACAAATTCACCAGTTCCAGTTAGACCAACAACGACAATTCGAAGAAGCGCAGAATAATCAGTTGCAACAAAATCAGTTCGAGATTCAAAAGATTCAGCTAGATGAGCAGGTACGGATGGAAGGCGGTCAGAATCATGAATCGCAACTGGAGGTGCAACGTGAACTTCACAAAGAACAGCAAAAGACTCAGTATCACACTCAACAAGAACAGTTGGGGCTAAATTTCCAGAATGAACAAACAAGGCAGCACAATTTAGAACAGGTTCAGCACCAGGTTCAGCAATTTCAGTTAGATCAACAACGACAATTCGAAGAAGCGCAGAAGAATCAGTTGCAGCAAAATCAGTACGAGATTCAGAAGATTCAGCTGGATGAGCAGGTGCAGATAGAGAGCGGTCAGAATCATGCATCACAACTAGAGTCGGAACGTGAACTTCACAAAAAAGAGCATCAGACTCAGTACCATACTCAACAAGTACAGGTGGAACAAAACTTCCAAAATGAAGAACCACAGAAGCACAATTTGCAGCAGTTTCAGTACCATGGTCAGCAGCTTCAAGTGGATCAACAACGCCAATTCGAGGATGCGCGGAAATATCAGTTGCAGTCGGAAGCAGAACGAAAGTTGAAGACCCATCAGTCAGAAAGCAGTTATATTTATCAACATCTCGAAGGGGGTGTACGTCAGCAACAGGAAGTAGAACTGCAACAAGTTGAGGCATCGCAGCAGGGTGAACAGCTTCCGGGCCAACAGCTTATCACAGATATTCTGCAGATACAGGAGCCGGTGATTGAGAAGCAGTTACATCAAGTGCACCAGCAGCAGGGTAAAGTGAACGTTCAACAAGTTCAGCAATCGCAGCAATTCGAGGCCCAGAAGCAGAGCCGGGTAATAGAAAATCAACAAGTGCACCAACTTCAGCAATTACACCAGCAGCAGGAGCTGCAACAACAGCTGGAAGCGTATCAGCAGCCATTAAATAGTTTCGTAGCCACCCAAGAACCGGGCCAGGATCCAGAAATTGAGATTCAGAAGTCGATCGAGATATATCACAACGAACCCGTGCAAGAAATACATTATCCAACCCAAGTACCTCATCAAGTAGAATCTTCCTCGATCGATCAGCAGCCACGGGTACAGCAGCAATACATCGAGCTCCAGAGTATCAAGAATACTCAACAAGCTTATCGAGGCCAGAGCCAACCCGAAGATCAGGTTTCCTTCGAAAATAATCACGCATCTGAACAAGGCTACCAGATCGGACCCAAAGATCATTTCCCAGTGGGGATTGACAACCAGGCGCAACAGCTTCTGATAGCCGAGAACCAGGCCAAACTGAATCAAGCCTTCGAATTGACTTCGAATACTCTGTCCCAACAAACTGCGACCAACCACGGTGCTCTTCTACACGGTTTCACAACTCACCACGAATCCGGAAGTCAACAGGGTTACCTCCTTCCAGAAGACGCTGTTCGGACTCAAGAACTCGATCAGTCGGTGACGACGTTTGGAAAAGTGGGCAGCGCAGCCTATCAACAGGACCAGTCCAACTCCCACGGTCATTCTCACTTGTACCAGAGTAATCGCGAACAGCAACAAGTGGCCAGTGTCATTCCGTACACTCTTGAGCCGTCCAGAGAGTTGATCATTCCTGGACTTCGGACAACTACGACCGAGGTGGTGGAGAATCCGGCGTTTGAAAAGCACGCTTTGTTGTCTGCTCAGGGGTCGGTGCAGAGTTCGGACAACTACGCGGCTCATTCGTACGCCGTGAACTCCGCGGAACGGATAGTCGAGAAGCATATTCCGGTGCCACAACCTTACCCAGTGGAGACGATAGTCGAAAAGAAGGTTCTGTTCCCGGTCGAGGTGGAAAAGGTTGTCGAGAAGACGGTCCCCTACCCTGTTGATAGAGTTGTGGAAAAGCATATACCAATCCTGCATCCGTACCCGGTTCACATCAAGGTACCGCAACCGTACCCCGTAGAGAAGATAATCCCAAAGCCTTATCCGGTAGAAACGATCGTCGAAAAACCGATCCGAGTTCACGTCCCGGTGACAACGATAATCGAGAAGAAGGTCCCGGTGCCACAGCCGTACCCTGTTGAGGTCGAGAAGGTGGTCGAGAAGAAGGTGCCCTACCCAGTAGAGAAGGTCGTCGAAAGGATAGTCGAGAAGCCGGTCCATATCCGGGTTCCCTACGCAGTCGAGGTGCCGAGGAATGTGCCATACGGCGTTCGGTACGGAGTAAGCTACCAGCAGATCATGACGCCGCATTCGCACAGCCTCTACGTCAGCCACGGAAAGCCGCGCACACCGTTCTACGGACTTCCGGCATTAACTCGTCAGCACGAATTTCGCCATAAGGAGAACGTACTGCACGCTGATTACGGTCAGCAGCTGGTCCAGGGATACAGTTACACGAAACCGGGCGTCAGTTTTGTGGAGGGTGGAAACGGGCAGGACATGCTGGCCTCCGGAAGTCAGCAGCAGACCCATCAGTACAAGCACTCACAGCTTTCACACAGCTTCAGCAGAAAGCATAACTCCAAGGGAATCCCGACTCATTATTCTTCGAGGAGACATGCCGTCAGGCCAGGTTCGAAGGATAAATCGAGAGCGGAGAAGTACATTGGCCCGGTGCCGCCTCAGAGGCCCCAAATTCTCACCAGGCATCATCAGCATTCACTTCAAGGCCAGCATCCCGCCCAGCCAAGATCACCACAGGCATCGACCGCCGCGACTAGATCACCGACCTCAACTACGACCTTGAGAAGGTCACGGGAGCAAGAAAATAAACGTAACGAAAACACTGGAAACTTCAGACAGTCCAGGGTGGAGTATGGCTTCAAACCGCCAATGATACCCTCGGTTCAGTACGACGAGAAGACTGCATCCAAGGTCGAGAGTTGATTCGGTATACCTTGAGACGGGAGGAAAACGCAAAAACATACATTATGAAGATAAAGCCATTAACTTATTGTCCCACATTCACACTAGATCTTAAATTATCGTTAGTATCACTGTATGTCATAGGTCGTTCACCAGACGTAAGATAATTAATATTTAAACGGAGTTATGCTCTGCTCACCGAACGATTGTAATATGTAACATTATTTTATACTGTTTCTACGTATCTTAATTTTTGTACGATATTTATACACGTTATAACTGTGTGTAAGAAGAGAAACGAAAAAAAGAAAGTGTGACTAAAAAGATGAGGAAAAATATTTTCAGCAACACCCCACAGGCTGGTATCGACTATCACATGTTGCCTTCTATATTGGAGCTAACTGAAATACCCGGCATATTTGTAGCGTCAATTTTTTCCTCTAAAATTCGAACAAGGTAAAACAGAGGAAAAGGAAAAATTGGAGCCACGGACGCTGATCGATCTCGACGTACTCGTGCGGCTTCGATACATCGGAAAAGAGCGTTAAGGGGAGCGGCGAGCATAGAGAGAATGTCACGAACGACTTCGATCCGTAGACAGGAGGTCGAAGGATAGCTAACAAAACGAATGGTCTATAAAAGAAGAGAGAAGACAGGTACAAGGTAGAGGTAGCAATATATCTCCGAGCTTATAGGAAGTTTGCTCGCATGCCGTATATCCTCGCTCTTATTTTTTCCCTCCTCACTTCCCGTCCTCCGCGTTTCTTCCTTCTCCCATTTCATTCCATTTCATTCCATCTTTTACGACGACGTATCCCGCCGGCACACCGTACGCATGGACCAGGACACCCTGCACGTCGATGCCACAGCCGCAGCCACTCCGAACGGACACTATCCCACTGCTCCATCCATAAAGTTTATGCGTTCGGCACACGGAACGGCGAGTTATCGATTCGAGCGTAGAGTTTTCCACCTCGATGTACACGGTGAAGCTGTTCGCACTGGGGTGGTGGGGGGTGGTGGAGGGAGGGGGGGGGGGGGGGGGTGTCAGTTCGGAGTAAATTGAACGGCATTAGGAGTCCCGGGCAGTTTGTCCCGGGGAGCAAACGACGCGTCATACTTGGATACACACCAGCAGACGGAGCCGAGAATCGGTGGAAACTAGCCGAGGCTTCGGAGGCCTTTGTATCATCCGCAAAGCTCTCAATCCTCGCGGAGTGACGTCCGCGCTGCCCTACCGGCGACCCATATTTCCATCTTACAAAGTTAAGCTCCGTGTAAACAGAACCCAACGCCCCTAGATCCAGCCTCCTTTCTTGATGGATGCCCGACTTCTCCCTCGGCTGTTTATTACCCGCCTTCTCAGCCCGGACCAACGCACCCCTTTTCTACTCCTCGACAAATAACTACTCGCTTAATATTTTCCTCGAAAGATTACTTGTTTGCCTCACGCTGGGCTTTACTCATTTTTCATCGACATGGAAGACCCTGACAAAACACACCATGGTGTCTTTTCCCGAACTTCGTCATCCGATCGAACACGTTGACTATTCCAACTTGAAACTTGGAACGACCTAATGATACTCGAGTGCCTTTCACCGAGCTAACGGCAGACCTGAGGTTGGTGGTACGTATGGTTAACTGCCAGTCCGATCCAGTTCCGTGCCGTCCAACGCGATTCAAGGTGTTTTGGTTGACGAATGAGGGTGAGTGACGTGCGCTCGAGGGACTCGGTGCTGATGGTATATACATATAGAAGGGCGGAGTATGTGGAGACGAGGCATTGCTTACCGCAGTAGTCTGTATAATTAATTCAGCAGAGACATAAATCAATTAGTTCAAGTTTAACTGGATTTCCAGAACCCGGTGTTAATTGAGTGAGGATTGTGCCGGATTCTGGAAAGGCGGTGCGCCGGTTGTTTGCTCAAGAGTGTTAGAGTATCCCTCGGCCTTCTCGCGCTTCCCATTTCGGAGCGGTTACTGTTTCCTCGTAGATCAACCTGACCGCAACGCCTTGAATCAAGAGTCCTGCATTGGTTGAACAAATGATAAACTCTAAGGGACGAGTCCTTGCTGCAACGAATGAGGTGCAAGGACTTCCAGGACCTAATCGAGGCAGGCGAATGGGGATGGAGCGTGGACGTGGAGCGTAGCGAGGGTGAGTTTCAGCCGAGCAACGAGGTAACCGACAGCCACTCAGCTCCGGGTGAGTCAAAGTCTACCAAACTTGGTTCGGGAACCCTCGCCCCCCTCGCTTCCGGTATCCGTGTTCAGGATCTTCTCGTTTGTACGGCCCCGCAAACTTGTAGCTCACACGCTTCGCCTCGACTTCATACTATAAATAGAACAGCGATAACTTCAAGGGTAAATCGAATTTGGATTGCGCCTGGATTCGTGGGTATAATCGCTGGGATTGTTACTTTGTCGACAACATGTTGTGAATTCGAGCTCGGTGAACAAACAATTTTCGCTTTATCCTCCTCTTTGGCCACATCTGATCCCGATCACTCGGTAGAATTGAAGAGCCAGGACCTTCTCACTTTAACTCGTAGGTGCACGAGGTTATCATAGGTTTGAATAATTCCGAGGGTGGAAGGATTCCACCCTAGTCATGTAACGCAAATCTTTTGATGAGCTTGCAGCCGTCATACGATTTAGAAATACAGAATTTTTTTTTTTTTTTTAATCTCTGATACATTAATCTCACAAGAAACCGTTTTCTATGGTCAATTTCCGTCGTGGATATTTTTTTTTTACTATCCGATCGAAACTCACTACGAGAATTATCTATACGTAGGAGATCGGAAGATGCGGACGAGACGGGATTCGAGAATAAAAAAGAAAGGTGGTAAAAGCTAGTGGGTGTAAAAACAAAATCGTCAATTTGGCCGGCGTAAAAGACACGAATGACATAAAACTGGCCCACACGTTCAGCATTTTTATGTATCTCCGATCCCGTGTGTCGTCAATGTACGGACACGTGGACCATCGACGAGATTTGTATCTTCGGTGAACGCATGCGTATGTGTAAGGTGCACATTATCGAAAGGGACAAATTGGACTACCAATATATTCGACGGATCGATCGCGTGAATAATATACATATACTTTCTCTCTAATTTCTCCCGCGGATATTACGATGAAAATGAAGTAAAAGCACGTTCTAAATGAAAATGAAACTCAACACTGCGCAAAGAATTTTCATCATAACTGCAAGACGCGCACCGTACGGAAAATGTTATAAGCGCGTGTGAAATTCTCGTGCAAATTTTATTTTCGTCAAGTATGAGCTTGCGGCTTGTGCGAGAAAACTGTTGAGACGACCTGATAGAAATCCCGCTAGCATAATGCTGGCTGAAGGTAGATGTGGTACATTGACGTGCAGCTGGTAAACGAGTTTCATTTTACCGCAAGGCGACCAATATTAACACCATAAAGTCTGCCTTTGGTGAACGTCGTCGTCACCTTCCCAACGTCCCTATAAACGCACATTTCGCTGCACGCGGCACGCGCGATTCTTCTCCTCGCATTTTTCAAATCAGAAAAATATATAGCAGGGTTGTGAAATGGGATTATTATTATTATTGTTACTATTTTACCCTCTCCTCAACACGTCGTTGCATTGTACGTGTATGATTTACGGTGATAAATATGATTTCAGACCAAACGGAGAATGTCGTTGCTCTTTAAGCAACGACCTGCAATATAATGGCGGTCTTCTTTCGAATTTAATGAAATTTCCCTTTCCCGCGAAACGTTCAATGACACCAGACAGAGATATTCCAAAGTAAAATACGCACTCGCATTCTTCTTACGTGACATATCTCGCGTTTCTTACCCCCTGCAATAAGGGATGATTCATAAAATTGTTATGCACCCCCGATGGCAGGACGGTGATTCAGTGTAAAAAATTGCCCAAAATGAAGAGTGAAATTTTCTCGCACCCCGCACATTGCTGTATGTATAATATCCACGATCTTTTTTAAAATTGAAAAAAATCAAATCAGATGACGTTACCTGCCTGTGCGTGACTTTCGGAACAAGGATACAAAAGCAAAAAAAAGAAAAAAAGAAATACTGAAGTTAAAAACGAAACATTGATGAAAGCGTGCCTCGTGCGATATTTTTTCATATTCTTCTCGGTACGATTTTGTTGTTTCTTTCCAGTTCTTTCAGTAAAAAAGAAAAACGTCACTCACTCCCCCCCGTGGTGAATTGAAAAATATCTAGCTGACGCGATCGAGCTGAATTGTGTTCGTGATTGCGAATCCTGCGGTTCCCGACAGGACGTTTAATTCTTCACCGAAGTAAAAGCGCCACGCGACTTTGTAGCTGCTGCTGCGCCTTCAACGTCAACTATTTTATTAATAGCAAACGTGACAGACCGTGGCTGTCCTACCCGGAAATAAATGGACGGCCTTTCGCCGTTCCGAGAACTTCGACACGCGAAATCCTGACGTTGTTTCACTTCCGACGCAGGAATGCAGGATCCTCATCAAGGAACGGAGAAAGAACAAAGGAAACGGGGAGAAACGTCGATACCCTACGGAAATCGAATTGAAACTGGTAAAGTGAACAAAGAATCATTCAGTTCAGGAGGATTACAGTCAAATTGCCATTGTACGAAACTATAATAACGATTGTCAACTTCGTTAGTCATTCCGAAGCTTCGGTACTCGCCATTTTATGACTGTAAGATTTAAGGATTGAAAAAATTCCACCATTAGTTTTATCCTTTATTTATTCGCTGATTCTCGATTCGAGATCAAAAATTTGTCGCGGTTCCAAGTTGACTGAGATAATTTATTCTGAAAAAATGGTATCTGAATCTCTCATCCCGCGTCCTGCACCGTAATCCGCATCTCCGCAGGTTGGTTTACAGTAAAAAGTTATTTCCAACATAGTCGAAACGGCATTGGTAGAGGAGAGCGAGCTAATCCAGCTGGATTACAGCTTAATAATTAACCTGCAGACTGTAAGTAGCTTTCCTACTTCGCTTCGATGCCACAGGTGGATTCGGTCCGTGTATATTATACGCAGTATCCGAAAGTAGTTAGCCAAATCGATAACGGGAAGTTCGTCATCGCCGTCTTCGAGAGGCGAGGCGATCGTTCTCTGAGGAAAAAAAAAACTCGGGTCCTGTTAATGATATAATTCACCGCAGAAGCGAGAGGCGGAAAAAATCAAAATCATCGGATTTCCCAGGCTTACATTATAAAGATCACCGAATCCAAAGCAGTAACAAGAAAGGTTTTTTTTTCAGTTGCCATTAAACACTTTAAAAGGGTGAAACCACCCTCCACAGTTGGGCAGTTTTTTTTTTTTTTTCTTCCTAATTGAGAATATTATATTTTTCATATCTCGTTATAAGAAGACTTTTCCCGTTGGTTTGGTTAAAAAATATTTCGTTCATTTCGGTGAACTTTGGAGGGTGGTTTCAACCCCTCAAAGTGTCAAATGGTGGATGAAAAAAAAAACACGTGTCGCTTAGTTTTTAGTCTACTATAACGTGTTATGAAAGAAATGAAATCGGAGAGATCGAGCTGGGACATCTTCCTTGTAAGACATCGACTCGCTGTTTAAGCTTCGCCGATTTCTCGAGATCCGCACTCTGCAGCTGCAGCATAAAGCAATTAACCCTCAGTTCCGGCCTGACGGAAACTGGGGAAGAGCGCGGAGTACAAGCAAGTGTCTCCAAGGAACTTGAGGGGCGGTAAAGATACGAAGAGAAAGAGGGAGGCGGCAGAGAAGAGATATTGCATTATTCAGACCGACAGTTTTCTCATGAATTTTCAACCCCGCAAACAAATACAGTCTCTGCCGTTTCCGGCTGTGCCGCTGCAGTTCGCGTTCGAATTACAGCTGCAGAGTCGCTGCTGGTTTATGGTGTTTTCATTATTCCGAGACCTTCTCCATTATGTAATTGTTTGCGATCTCATCGTCCCGAGCTGCTTCAACCGTTTAGGCGTATAAACGCTCTTTGAAGTCGCTGCTGCAGCGATACTTAATTCTAAAACTTTATACCGGAAGCTAGCGAACGGGCCTCTGCAACTGCTGACTGGGATAATTACTGGCTCAATTAGCCTAATGAATTTAATTACCTTCGGCAAACGCTGCCTCGGTCTCCGTACCGTCACTTCGAGATTAATCTTGGCAAATTTGATTACCGGTTAGAAATTGGCGGGCAACTACTGCTAAGCGTTCATTAATGCCGGAAACTTCTCTTAGGGGTTGAAAAAAGGCGGGTGAGAACAGGAAAACCGATATTCGTGGCCCGATTTGCGAAACGGAGATCAAAATTTTCACTGGCAGTTGGATGTCGAATTTCATTGATCCAAGGCTGAGGATTTGGAAACTTTCTTGGGTAATCCTTCGTAATTGGAGCCGTGCCAAATTGTGACGATTCTGAAATTTTCGAATACAACGCAACATTTACCGTAGTTAGAAAAATCTTCATAAAATAGACGCTGAACCGTAAGAAAAAATTCGAAAACCATGACTCTGTAAATATATTTCCTCGCCTGTCAAATCCGGAGCGAATTTCGTGAGAAGAAACTCCTTCGGCACGATGTTGCGGAAATTGCAACGGGGTTGAAAATCGTCAAAACAAATTTCCCGTGTCTTATGCGGATATCGTAACTTCCGGGTCGGAATCCTGGATCTTGAGCGGTCGAGGGTCCTAGAAAAAAGGAAGAAAAATAAGGGAAAAAAAGGAGTCGGGGAAAAGCGGAGGGTCGAAGGCGACGGGCAAAACACCAAACACGAAACACACCGACGGAGACGGCCTGCTGAAACATGGCAAAGGCCCTTCCGTAAACCGATTTGCCGACACGAATGATTCGTTTAAGAAACCAGCGAAGATATTGGCCGGTGGCTTATTTTTCTCAGTGCACGGTGTCGAGCTCACAGGCTGAGACTTGAAACCCTGTTCAGACAAACCTTCGCAGATGGATTCTGCAGTTTTGTCAAACTTACGCGGATTTCGGCACCGATCCGAAAGGAGGATGATCGATTCTACAGAAATCAATTCTACAGAAATATTTGTTACAGAATACTTTCCTACAGAAAGGAATTCGGGATTCGCGTCAGAAATAATCCTGCAGGAATTGTTCTACAGAATAGTATTCTGATTTTACACATTCAACACAAATGATTTGAATTAAATGAAATCAAAATTTCCGAAACTGACGATTAAATGTACGATTTTGGCGGTTCGATGATTGCTCTAAATATGTGTTACGTCAAACATAATCTGAAAAAAATATGGTGCAGAAAAATTTCCGTAGAAAAAAAATTCCGTAGAACAATTTTTTTTCGAAAATAATTCATGCAGAATTATTTCTGATGTGATTCTCGAATGTCTTTTTGTGGAAAGATATTTCTGTAGAACATATTGTGCAGAATATTTGTTTCGTAGAATTGATTCCTGTAGAACCCTGTAGCAAAACTACCACAAAGTTTAGCGAAAGTAATTTCTAGTTTTACATGATGTAAAATATTTTACTGTTTTACTTATTTTTTTATAATTGTAATCGAAAATATGATTTCATCTTCAAAGTGAAAATTATTTTTGTACTAGATATTTTTTCTGAACATAGTCACTCGCACTATGTTATCTTGTAATCATTGATAAAAATCAACGCGCATGACGTATTCTAAAATAATAATGTAGTTAATTAAAAAGAGAACAAAAAAAAAACAAAAAAACAAACAAAGCGAACGTCAATAAACGAAAATCATCCTAAATGGTTACTTGGACTACATTTTCTTGTAGTTCCAAAAATCTTCAAACTGCTTGATTTCACTAAACTTTTCTACTAACTGTAACGAATGAAAAGTTTTGTAAACGCGTTGCAGAAATTTTGACGACCAAAAATACAGACGAGCAAACTCGTACAAGAAATGAGCAGGCTTTGGTGCAGGGTCGAAATGGGAATGAAGTCGCGGGATGAGACACAAACGCCAAAGCCTCTCTGTAACGAACACGGTGTAAGGAGAAAAAATAAGGGCGAAAGAAGGTGAAGAGCGCAACTTTTACGGTTCGCTGTAAAAACAGACCCCATTGTTCAGGATTGTCCGTTCGATTTGTAAGGTCTCCTCCTCCCTCCCCTTGACCCTTGACTTCCTTTCCGGGAATCACCGGAAGTCAGGGCTGGTTCCGTCTTCCCGACCTCAAATCTCCCGCCGCGTCGGCTCCCATCACACTTTTCCATGGCTCATATCTCCACCTTATCTCGCACCCCTCGTCTGTCTTTTCCCCTGCCCGACATTTCTCTCCTTTTCTCACTTTTTGACGCTTCACCCGGCTTCTCGGATAACTCGCATTTTTCAGTTTTGCCTCCGGTGTTCAGTTTCCTTTTTTGACTCCCTCCCCTTCTCTCTCTCTCTCTCTCTCTCTCTCTCTCTCTCTCTTTATGTCTGTCTGTCCGTCCGCCTGACGGAGTGCGAGAAAAAGCGGTGACTGGAAATATTAACCCGGAAACGCGAGACTCATTTTCTCCCCATTTTTTACACGCCATTTGGTTTCTCTCTCTCTCTCTCTCTCTCTCTCTCTCTCTCTCTCTCTCTCTCTCTCTCTCTCTCTCTCTCTCTTTCTCTTTCTCTTTCTCCCGCTGTTTTCGAAACTCCGTTTCACCTTCCGCTGGAGGAGTTCACGGTTGTTGACGATTAGGTGATAAAGAGGCCTAAATCCAGTACGAAAATTCTGTGCTAATGAAACTGTCAACCGTTTAGAAAGAGCGGAGAAAGAGGGACGCTGCAAACTTCGCACTTTGACAAAGACACGAACTGAGAGCGCGAAGATGGAACGATGTAAATTCAACTTATCCTGCAACCGTGTTTGAAAATTTTCCACCGAAAATAGGTGTCGGACAAAGTTTCGGAGAACTGCGAGTTACACCGAGTCGTTCCGAAGACGTCTCCTCGCATTCTAAAATTTTTATACCCTAGAATTATTAACGAAAAACTGAGGGGAAAAAAATGACAAAAATCGAACACCACGTGGTGAGTGACGAAAGGTGGAGAAAATAAAAGTCGGCAAACCGTGGAAAATACGGTTATTGAAAAATCGACACCCTCTTATCTACGAACGGAGCTGAAAACGCGGTGAAAAGTTTCATCTCAAGGCTCTCCGAAAACTTCTTACACGTATTTCTACTGAAATAGCTTTCGTTGATCTGAAATAAAAACTGTAGATCACTGATCTGTGTATGAAAACAAAATGGCATTGGATTTTTCTTATTTTATTTAAATTCTTGCCACATATGTGTGAGAATATAATTTATTATAACAATTCCAAATCGTCATAGTTTTCTTGACATAGATTCGCTTTGTTGGGTAAATAAAAAATATAAATTACAGCCTAACCTAACTGTTTAAAACATTTTTATTTTCAATTCTTTGCAGGGTTTGGGTTCATTTCTTCAAAATTCAGTTCAAGAGCTACACTGAGAAAAATTTCATTTGTGACGGTAACTAGAAAAATTGAGTAAAACAGGTATCGTTAAAAAAACTGTTTGAATATTTTTGGAATTACGAAAAACGAGGTACGCGTAACCATTTTGCGCTATTGTCGATCCCTTTTTTGGTAATTGCGACGCAAAATCAGTTTGCGAGGTTTCCTCTACGTTTATAGTTAAATAAGGCTGTAACGTCAATTTATTCTTGCACAAGCGTTAATTTTTCGCAACAGTTACAAGAAAATGTAGCAACAGTGATCATAATGAGAAAGAATAGTAACGGATACCAGACTTTCCGGTAACGGCTAGAAAACTAATTTTCATTTTCTACATAGAACTATGTTGTTCGATTTTGGTAAAAAATGAAAATAGTTAAGGACCGAGCGGTAACCGAAACTAAAAATTTCTCTCAGTGTGGGGAAAATGTTACTTACGCGGAAAGTGGCGTCGAATCGAGAAATCCGATCCCTTCTACAACCGCATTACGAATATCTTCGAGGAAATTCGAGGCAAGTGTCCATAAAGCGAAAAACCGCGGTCGAGGATTTGCGCGTCTGATTCCTGAGAAGCACGAGTTTAGCCAGGAACGGTGAGTTTGCCGAGTTTGGGCGTTCGTCCCGGGACAACGCGGTATTTGAATAATGAAACCCGGCGGGTCCGCAGCTAGGCAAGGGAGTGCGGTCATTCCGGAACGACCCAAACCGAACCGCAAGCGGTGAAAGATTCAAGCCGAGTGCCACATATTGGCCGCTGACTCGGTGAAATAAATATAGTCACAGGGGTTGATACAGGGTGGATTCCGGGAAAGGAGCTCTTCAACTTTCATGTAAATCGGGGCGGCTGCATTCGGAGCGAGGCGCAGTGCGGAGCCTCAAACTCGGTAAATTTACTTTGAATTTATTTCGTGCTGTTAATATTCACCGCGGCCATTCGCTCGCCCGCCTGCGAACCAAGAAAGCCCGTGAACCTGGCCCCGGATACTTGATCTAATATAAATAATCCTCCCCGAGCGTATCGACCAGATGCGCGTCTACTGCAAGCTTTTTTCACAAAATTAATTATTTCTGTTTTGAATAATTATTTCAAAAGAGTTTCCAGGGTATGTAGTTTTTTCTTCCAAATGACGAAATTAACCTCTGTTGTAATCTGATGTAAACGAGTCATTGTCGTCACTTGTATTTTTTTAATCTTTTGCAATCCGTGTAATCACGAGCGATCGATGGTCCAGTCCCAAACACAGACCTACGTGGAGCTTCAACTTCCGCTATTCAAAATCCATTTGGATGACTGACCGATCGAATGCGAAGATTAAAACCCAGAAAACACGCCAGGGAATCGGGATTCCGGTAAAGAAAATCTAACGGTATCGGTGATATCAAAGTGAAAAGCCGATTAAGAAGATAAACGTGATTAGTAGGCGAAGTTAATTTGTTCGATGCGAATATCGTACCACTCGCTAAAAATTGTAAAAAGTTTAAGAGAGTTCGACGCTGATGATTGGTAGTTATTAAACGCGTTATAAATAAGTTCGTGAATCGCGTCTAGTGTACGTTATATACTTATCGTCTAATAAATTACTGATGTATATATATATATATATTCAAGCCAAACGCGTACAGTGTATGAAAAAGGTTGAATCGCCGTTAATTTCGCTGCAAAGGCATCTGGCAAAAGTTTAATTAGCGTTATATATCAAGAACGCGGCGAGACTTCAGGTTGTAAAAAGTGAAATAATTACTGCAGCCAAGAGTTATCGCGGGTATTTAATAGCCCTCTTCTCGCAACGCGATTGCTAAGGTGTAGAAATTCAGTCGAGGAAACGGAAGAAAAAAAAAAAAAATCCGACGAAAAATCGTCGAGATGCGTTTTAGAAACGCAATTATTGATGGGCCCGATCACACTGTCAAAAATTCCGTTTAACATCGATGCCACGTGCATGTTATTTATTTATCATCGATTCCTCGGGCGAATGGTGAGAAAAACTGAAAGTTCGCTTCTACTTCACTTTCGTACGAAATTCAGTAGCAATTACATCAATTTCGTTGCTCGCTGACAGAGATTTCTCACTTGTCAATTGTGGTTTTCGAGTAAATTATACGAATCGGGATAGAAAGTACCTCGCACCTCTCTAATTTTGTAATTTCCGCAATGATCAGTGAATGTATAAAAAATTACGAGACCATGGGAATATTTGTATGATTTTTCTTATGCCGCTTTGCAAGCAGGGCTTGGGTTGAAACGAAACTTTTGGAAAAACGTGTCAATCTAGTAGATTACGCAACTAGTGCGCAAGGTAGGTAATTTCCGTACACGATGCGCACGCTATTTTTCGTAAGCGAGGGCACAAAACTCAATTTTGCGTATCCAAACGAGTGTGCGAAGTATCACATTCCGGTCCTAGTGCGGGAATAATTACATCAGTGCGGAAAATACTATTTTCCACACTCCATTGGCTACGCAGAAACGAATATTGTGCACTTAGTTGAAAAAAAAAGTGTGCTCAATACGTGGGGGAATCACCTTTTTTTCTCTCCTTCGGTATCGTATATAAGAAATATCGATGAAGGATCACTTGGCGGCACTCGGTCCTCTGTCTTGCACAGTGAGAAAAGTGAGAGAGCTTTCTCTGAATCCGAAAATCAGGGGTGGGATGAAAGCTCTGCGGCATGAAAAGCGTCCCACAAAACGGCGCATCTGAAATTAAAATCTAGCCCCGTTTTTATCTTTCCATTTTATTCATTCCTGACCACTAGCAACGCGGGATCCTCGATTACTTTCAGAGATTTGTTTTATTCCGTTACGGGAATCGGCGTTACGCCGCCCTTTACGAAAATTTCGGGAAACAGCAACTTTTTGCTTCTGCTCTCTGTCTAATGCGTGAAATAAAATAACAACGATAATGGCTAGCAAAACATTACCGGGACGGTGAAAAAATGTGACGAAAATAATTTGAACAGTTTATTCGTCCGATCCACGGGACAACTTTTCAATGAATGAAGAAAAAGGCCTTCTGCAATTTTTTTTTTTTTCTATATCAAATACGTACGGCTATTCCGAATTGACCAGACGCGTCTTGGCACGTAATTTTCCGACTTGATGACCTTACGCCAAAGGAAATTTCGTCTCGGTAATGAAAGTTACCTTCGGCGCATAAAACAGCTCCAAGATGCGATTATTAGTTCTCAAAATAACGGGCAACGTGTTCCGTGTAGCTGATGTGCTAACAGGTATTATACGTGCACAGGTGAAATTTCGGGCGATTTTTTTTCCCTGCAGATGACGATGATCACCGTGATCACGATCGCACCGCGGCGAAAGAAAGTCGCTCGTAAGAGAAACGAAACCGCGACTGGATTCGAAACCGCGTTTTTATTGATGGACAAATTAGAAGGCTAACGTATTATTTTCTACAGCAGGTACAAGACGTCTCGGTACCATTTTTGTCAATAACCATTCAAACCTGCTCTTTTACTCGTGAGAAAAATGACCTATTCATACATTTACGGTACTCGTATCATCGGACAAGCTAATCGATACAGAACTTGCGGCTACGATGGATTTAAATTGGTAAAAATGTGAGTAATTACCGTTTAAAAATTCTTTCGAAACGGCAACGTGATTTTTGAGTGATGCTTTGCGAAGGGTTCTACTGTTGTGTCCGAACGTATATCAACAACGTACGTAATAACAACGCGATGCTGTAGGAGATTTGGAATTATGAAGAGGGTAAGAGGAGATGATCTTGGCTTGTCGTAACGTTTACACTCTACTCGTGCTTATACGGCGATGATGCCGTAGTGGCAATGAACTTGGAATCACGCGCGACACCGAAACGTGTAATAAATATGAGTAGAGAGGGTTATAACGCATGGCTCAGTGCTCGAGTGAGTGAGCAAGCGAGTGAGAGAGAAAAAGGAAGGATCGTATTATTTATACGTAAACGCCATTCTCGTGTTGGTGGCACGCATATGAAGACGATACGATTTACTGACTGGGCAGCTTTCTATTCCATTCGTCGCCACGGAACATGTGACTGATGGAAATGTTTGATTGTGGTAAGATGAAAAACTCGAATAATGTTTTGAGTAAGTATTTCCTTCTTTTTTTTTTAATAATATAAAATATATTAAACTTTACAAAGTTTACCGCAGAGTTCAACGATCCAGTGTAACAATTTACTCGGTCTTGAAATCCAGTTATATTCATTGGTGGGGCCAAATTTGATCTCTCGAAACTCTGGAGCTTCATTTGCTGCGTTGGACGTTTTTAATCATTTGTGTGATTATTAATCGGACAAAATAACATTATACAAACTTACTATTCTTGGTGTTTTGATGTACTGTACAAGTTGAACAGAAATAATTTTCACTCGATTTCATCTTGATTGTAATAATTATTTGGAGATAATATTCGTTGATTCAAAGTTGAGTTTGTAAATTGAATGATTCTGAGACGGAATAATCTGAACGAACTCAATCGACAAGCCGTCAAATACTTACGATAAATTGACACAAATGCGGAATATCAGCAGCCACGAGGATGACATTGAATACTTACACCTCTCCAAATAATGCGTTAATAACTATTCTTGTCGACTTGAAACATTTCCAAATTGTATTCAACTCCTTTTCTTCGTCTCGTTCACTCCAACGACAAATATTCCATGAAATTCTTATTACAAAAGGATTCAACAGTACTATCATCGAACGTACAGGAATTTTGAAATAATCATTTTTCGTCCGACGTTCCAAACCTGGAGGCCATTCGAAAAGTGCAATTTTGCAGTGCTATGAGCGGAAATAAAGTTACTGAGAGTTAACAATCTCTTAAATTTATGCAGGCAATTGACGGTTAGAATTAGTGAATATTAAACGTGTGTATACAATTATTGAAAATTTAGGCTCACGTTAAAATTGATTCAAACACCGGCAATTCTGCAATTTTTTAAATGATTCGGTGATTTCAGTCTACCCAACATAAGTTCGTGACCACGACATTCTTTTAATCACCGTATTATTCCTGCCAAGTGCTTCTAAATTCTGATTATAAAATTAGTTGCTTCGGTTTGAGATTGAAAACGATGTTTTCTTTCATTATTACTTAGTCTAGTACCAGTCAAGCGTCATCGAGGATTAATATCATTCTTTTGTACTATATCGTCGAAATATTTGTGTTCCTTGTTGGGATTTAATGCAGTTTCGGACAAAACCGTTGGTTCGCGGATTAGACACTGAATCTATCTATAAAAAAATGATGCACTTCACGCGTGAAAACGAATAGTATTTCTGTACAACCCAGAAGATCACAGCCTCGAAAATTATTGTGAATTGAATCTTAATCAAATATATCAATGACGTATCGCCCATAGATCGATTTATCTCATCTTCAATATGCAACTGCGTGTAACCTGATTCTCAAATAAGTTTTTTTCTTGCTCTTACGCGTTACGGTTAATACCCTCCATGAATTCCTGATTTTATTCACGGATAAAATTTAAATATCACGAGCTTTACTAGGTGGGTTGTATTAAAAATTTTACGACATCGACGTATTTCGCAGCACCGCACGAACGACGACTCCGTCAATTTTCCGTCATCTCTTTTTCCCCCCTGAAGCACTACTCGATGTGATACTGCTTGCTTCACTCGGCGATATTCTGAATTGGCGAATAATCCGTAACGCAGCTTGAAGCTCTGAGCTTCGTTATAACGATTAGAAATTCGGATTCTGTGGAGTCTGATGACTCAAAATTGTTGTATTTTATAATATACGAGTGAATCACTCTAGCCGAGCATTGAAGGCAGATTTTTGAAGAATCAGAGCAAAATAAAAAAAAAAAAAAATGCTTCAAAACTATTTTCAACCGCGGCTTGAATGAAAAATGAAAAAAAATTGGATACACCATTTTTCTTCCCTTCCATTTGATCGGAGGGTTAAATTTGAAGTGAGGATCACCCGATTCAAGGGATGATCGTGCAGGCGTGCCGTTCGCTTCAATAAAATAATCCATCACCGAGGTGAATATTGACGAGCATCACTTTGCTAGAGCGTATGCTGTTAATCGAATTTCGTGCGTCTGCATTTTTTAAAAGTAGCAGCTGAACGAACCGCTTGAAATTTGCATCCGGGGGTGAACTGTCAAAAGATCCAAAGAGACGTCGACGAGCCGCACGAGCTGACGAGGAGACGCGATGTAAATGAGTTGCGGAAAAAAACTAGGAGAGGAGGAAATAACCGCCGCCGGGAACTCATCCATCAATTCTCATTATTGCCGATCACGTCGAAGCACGAATTCGACGCAGCAAAGCAAAGACTGTTGCCAAACTTGTGGAGGAGTGAAATCGTGGTATTTCTTCTTCTTCTTACTAACACTCCGTCTTTTTGTAATATTTCAAGACAGGGGGTGTTCACTCATAGATCGAGTGACAAGCGATTGCTATGTTTTTTAATTATTTCAAATGATTTGAGGTGATTTGAAGCGATTTTTTAGCGACTGCCTTCCAAAGTCATTCAACAACATTCAACAAGTAAATGGGCGTCTGATTTCAAGCGAATAGAGAGGATCTTGTACGATTTCACGTAATTTTGAGGGATCTCCCACGGTTCTTTGAATTCCATACGATTTCAAATGATTTTGAGCAATTTCAACTGATTTCAAATGATTTCGAGCGATATCAAAGTAACTGCTTTCCAAAGTGGCTCGCGAGTTCAACAAGTGAAAAAGCTGTGGTGAAAATCCAATAAAAAAATAAATAAAAATTTATCAAATTCTAGAATGATTTTTCAGCTGATTGACGATCACAAAATTGGCAATTTGTTTTCTCTCTTCTCTTCTATTGTGTAACTATGATCTCATTCATTCTGACGATACTTTATTTTGGCCTGCTTAACTTGACTTTTTCACATTTTAATTTCTCTGTCAGTCGATTCTCACATTTTTTAATCTTACGAGACATATTTTCACATCTTTGAAAATTTGTTATTATGCTACTTCTACCACTATTATCTCCAAACCGAAAGGCTCCGGAATAGTGACAAGAAACGTTTCTCGCTAAGAATTTATCAGATCCATTATGCTATACGGTAGTTGCGTGATGGGTAAAATATTGCGCGAGTGATTTGAAATCACATTAGCATGCTTTATTGGTCATTACAATATTATATTATCTTATAGGCCAGAATCGTTCAGGTTGGTTGTAAGCAGTATTCAATCCAAGGTTCCAAAAGTATCGATACAACAATTGGATTCCTGCAGAAGTTGGCTTCCGAAAGGATTTATCCTTCGTCCGAGAGTCCAGCTGTAGAAAATAACGAACAAAACAATGAATATGCCACCGACAATTGAAACCGATTATAGCTAGTATTCTACGCTTATTGCTTACCCTGACTGGAACCATCGCCGTATCCACCCAAACCTGTAACAAAAGCGGTTGCGAAACGTTAAAAAAATCACGATAACCAGACGGTAAAATGACAGGTGCGGAATTTAATATTCCGATACTACTGATATCAGATATAATTATTCAGACGACTTTCAGCGATTTGGCAAGTGCCGATTTCAGCCAAACACTGAGAGAAATTTTTAGTTAGGGTTACCGCTCAGTCCTCGACTACTTTCAATTTTTACAAGAATCGAAAAATATAGTTCTAGGTAGTAAATGAAAATTAGTTTTCTAGGTGTTACCGAAAAGTCTAGTATCCGTTACAATTCTTTCTCATTACGATCACTGTTGCTATACTTTCTTGCAACTGTTGCGAAAGTTTCACGCTCGTGCAACAATAAATTGACGTTGAAGCCTTGTTTAACTAAAAAAATAGGGTAAGCCCTCGGTAACTGATTTTGCGTTGCAATAACCGAAAAAGGATCGACGATAGCGCAAAATGGTTAGGCGTGCCTCGTTTTTCGTAATTCCAACGATATATTCAAACATTTTTTTTTAACGATACCTGTTTTACTAAATTTTTCTAGTTACTGTAACAAATGAAAATTTTCTCAGTGCAGTTATTTACTCACTCGAATCAGAAGCCTCGATGGCAGCGTAGAGTTGGAAGAAGGCCAATATGGCGAAAACTGCAGTAGCGAGTAATTTCATTTTGAATACGGTAGAAGTATTTCGGCAGAAACGATCTAGTGACGATGAGGTCGAAGATTCTGCTTTTATACCAATCCGGTGACCTCCAAATCGGTTAGATCGGTCAACACAAGTGCAAATTCAGACAGGAAGGCGGGTAAATTTCGAAGTTTACGCATCTGTTATAATTATTCATGGATCATTTTTCCGCACACGTGGACTGGGATTATTATTTCACATATAATAGCTGGACTTACTCTCGTTTCTTCGAACCCGAGTCGTTATTGAAATCTATTTATAATTTCTTTGTTGGCAAAGGTTGCGTAACACCGTTTACTTATCATTTTTCCCTGGATACAGTGGGTTGAAATTTTTTATCATTACACAGAAATGATATTATGTAACACGGTTGCAGACAGACAGTTATGATCGTGAATAAGGAATAATTGTAACACAATTTCATGTCGGTTACGCAATTTTATTATATATACGCCCTTGCCTAATCTGTCGTTCCGAAAAAGGATGTTATCTTGAATCCCAATAAGTTCATCGGGAATAAGATCATGAAGGAACGATTCAGAGACTGCTATGACATGGTAGAAATCGTCTGAAAAATAACTGAGAAATTCATTGAAACGCGGAACAAGCGATTGCGCATTCGCATGACAGATCGTCAAACAGTCCGAGTCTCGAAGATGTGCGTTGGGTCGAGCAGCTAGGGTAGCAGGTAACGTCGACGTCGATGTCCGTTGCACACGTCACAGAGACGCAGAGGGCTGAGCAGTAGGCAGGTCAGCAGGAGTGCGTATGCGTAATGGTACCTCTTCGGTGGTCTTCTTAATATGTATTGTACCCCTCCTGGCCCAAACATATTTGAAGCCGTGTTGACGGGGATATCTATGTGCGGAGTTTAGGAGCGGTCGTTCTGAGAATGTCAGGGATTCGTTAACAAAGACACGAGCCGCAGGAAGAGAGTCATCGACATCCTTGGCTAGTAGCCCACTTTTAGCTCGCCAATTATCCAGCCACATATCCCTCATCACACAGGAAGTGAAACGAATTATGAGTGGACGCGGTTTGTCGCCCTTAGAAGGAATGAGATATGCGCGAGCTATATCCCCAGCTGAACAGGAAACACCCTGGGCACCAGCGAGACGTGAGACCATCCCTGGCACAGTAGTGCCTGAAATCTCTGGAAGACCCGTCGCAAAAACCTCGAAGTCTTTACTTTGCTTCTCCAGTTGGTCCAGCCTTGAAGAGGTGAGCGGACAAGACCTTCTCAGTGCATTGGTGGAGGAGCCTGACTCTTGAAGCGATCCTACCGATGCAGCCAGGTCTGACAGCCTGTTCTCAACCACATCAGAGCGATCTTCGAGGGTTTGACAGCGGGCAGCTAGAGCGGCATTAGACCGCGTCAGCTCGTCAACCTTAGACACCAGCTGCCGCGTTACTGATGCAACACTGTCGAGCTTTTGCTCACAGCAGTCCAGCCTCTTTTTGATGTCCTCGAAATTGTCTAGTTTTTTGAGGACAGTTTCCATCGCCCCTGAAATAGTACGGAGTTCACTGGCCAGTGAGGTGATTGAGACAGGCCGACCTCCAAAAACACGACCTTCACCCAGTCCTTTACGCACCCCGGAAGTACCGACGGTAGCTGCGGTACCCGAATCTCGCATAGCCTGACCTGGAGAAGAAGGACTGCAAGCAGTACACATGGACTGAAATGCTCCAGGTACGGGTTTAGAAGACAGTCCCAAGTGTTTTTTTACACAACTTGGGTGAAATGACCTCGCACAGACACCCTGACAGCCAATGTCTGATTCCGACACGAAGCCGCTGCAGAGACCACAACGTTGCGTCATAGTAAGGTGAGTGTAAATAGATGTTTAGGCAATCTGGAGTTTATCAGAGCAGCTGAGGTAAAAACAATGTAAACACTATCATCAACAGTACTAGGATTGACCTATGTGTGCTTGTACGTAATATGCCAATAGACACACATAAAACCAGCTCACGCCATCACACTCTAGCGGCTAACAGCTGAATTGAGTCACTCAAAGTTGCAGTTATAAAATTTCACTTTAAACGATTAAATAAAACACTGAAAGCACAGTTACAGGGAATAGATTACAGTCAGAACAGTGAGAGGTACACCGAAACTCAGGGGATACCACTACACAAATTAAAACCGAACCGTAAAGTCCGAAAAAATATAGGAAAATCCTGCACCTGAGGTGAGCACAACCACACAAGTTGACAGCTCAAAACAGAGGAAAGAGAAAGAGAGAGAGAGAGAGAGAAAATCAGTGCCTCCGTAAAGAGACTGTAATCAAAGTCCCATGAAATTTATACCTCTTACGTAACCGAGATGAAAAGTATATCAGTCGAGATTTCTGCCCAAAATTTTATTCCGAATGTAGCAAAGGATCGTTCCGCGATTATTTAAATTGACTGTAAGATCGCTATCAAAAAATGGAATGCCAGTTACGTGTATTACAGATTTGTGTGCAATTATCAGTCATAAAAAAGTGGTCAACGAACACGAGCTTTCCAAAAATCGAAAGTTCATCGAACTGCGGATGAATTTTTAAAAATACTGCAAGAATTCATACATCGATAAGTTTGAGAGCGCTCCCTCTTTCTGTAATATTTCAAGACAGGGGGTGTTCACTCATAGATCGGGTGACAAGCGATTGTTATGATTTTTAATTATTTCAAATGATTTGAGGTGATTTGAAGGGATTTTTTAGCGACTGCCTTCCAAAGTCATTCAACAACATTCAACAAGTAAATAGGCGTCCGATTTCAAGCGATTAGAGGGGATCTTGTACGATTTCACGTAATTTTGAGGGATCTCTCACGGTCCTTTGAATTCCATACGATTTCAAATGATTTTGAGCAATTTCAACCGATTTCAAATGATTTCGAGCGATATCAAAGTAACTGCTTTCTAAATTGGTTTGCGATTTCAAAAAGCGAATACTCGTGAAATTTCACACGATTTCTAGCGATTACACGCAATTTATCGTGATTTCCAGCAATCTCGAGCGATTTCAAAGCAACTGCTTTCCAAAGTGGCTTACGAGTTTAACAAGTGAAAAAGCTATGGTGAAAATCCAATAAAAAAATGAATAAAAATTTATCAAATTCTAGAATGATTTTTCAGCTGATTGACGATCACAAAATTGGCAATTTGTTTTCTCTCTTCTCTTCTATTGTGTAACTATGATCTCATTCATTCTGACGATACTTTATTTTGGCCTGCTTAACTTGACTTTTTCACATTTTAATTTCTCTGTCAGTCGATTCTCACATTTTTTAATCTTACGAGATATATTTTCACATCTTTGAAAATTTGTTATTATGCTACTTCTACCACTATTATCTCCAAACCGAAAGGCTCCGGAATAGTGACAAGAAACGTTTCTCGCTAAGAATTTATCAGATCCATTATGCTATACGGTAGTTGCGTGATGGGTAAAATATTACGCGAGTGATTTGAAATCACATTAGCATGCTTTATTGGTCATTACAATATTATATTATCTTATAGGCCAGAATCGTTCAGGTTGGTTGTAAGCAGTATTCAATCCAAGGTTCCAAAAGTATCGATACAACAATTGGATTCCTGCAGAAGTTGGCTTCCGAAAGGATTTATCCTTCGTCCGAGAGTCCAGCTGTAGAAAATAACGAACAAAACAATGAATATGCCACCGAGAATTTAAACCGATTGTAGATAAATCTGAAAATATTTACGTCAATAACTGACTGCTAGTATTCTATGAATAACTGACTGCTAGTATTCTACGCTTATTGCTTACCCTGACTGGAACCATCGCCGTATCCGCCCAAACCTGTAACAAAAACGGTTGCAAAACGTTAAAAAAATCACGATAACCAGACGGTAAAATGACAAGTACGGAATTTTATATTCCGATACTACTGATATCAGATATAATTATTCAGACGACTTTCAGCGATTTGGCAAGTGCCGATTTCAGCCAAACACTGAGAGAAATTTTTAGTTAGGGTTACCGCTCAGTCCTCGACTACTTTCAATTTTTACCACAATCGAAAAATATAGTTCTAGGTAGTAAATGAAAATTAGTTTTCTAGGTGTTACCGAAAAGTCTAGTATCCGTTACTATTCTTTCTCATTACGATCACTGTTGCTATATTTTCTTGCAACTGTTGCGAAAGTTTCACGCTCGTGCAACAATAAATTGACGTTGAAGCCTTGTTTAACTAAAAAGATAGGGTAAGCCCTCGGTAACTGATTTTGCGTTGCAATAACCGAAAAAGGATCGACGATAGCGCAAAATGGTTAGGCGTGCCTCGTTTTTCGTAATTCCAACAATGTTCAAACAGTTTTTTTTAACGATACCTGTTTTACTAAATTTTTCTAGTTACTGTAACAAATGAAATTCTTCTCAGTGCAGTTATTTACTCACTCGAATCAGAAGCCTCGATGGCAGCGTAGAGTTGGAAGAAGGCCAATATGGCGAAAACTGCAGTAGCGAGTAATTTCATTTTGAATACGGTAGAAGTATTTCGGCAGAAACGATCTAGTGACGATGAGGTCGAAGATTCTGCTTTTATACCAATCCGGTGACCTCCAAATCGGTTAGATTGGTCAACACAAGTGCAAATTCAGACAGGAAGGCGGGTAAGTTTCGAAGTTTACGCATCTGTTATAATTATTCATGGATCATTTTTCCGCACACGTGTACTGGGATTATTATTTCACATATAATAGCTGGACTTACTCTCGTTTCTTCGAATCCGAGTCGTTATTGAAATCCATTTATAATTTCTTTGTTGGCAAAGGTTGCGTAACACCGTTTACTTATCATTTTTCCCTGGATACAGTGGGTTGAAATTTTTTATCATTACACAGAAATGATATTATGTAACACGGTTGCAGACAGACAGTTATGATCGTGAATAAGGAATAATTGTAACACAATTTCATGTCGGTTACGCAATTTTATTATACCCGTCGTAAAAGCACCGCGTTAAATGAATGTGATACATTTTTTTCAAGAAACGCTAGCTGTCATTGTCTCCGTTTCGTTCAGTCTGAAAATTCTAATGGTTTATCAGCAATTAAGGATCTCCACAATTAAGGAGGTTCTCTGCCAAGCGATTCCGTCGCCCATCACGGCGTAAGGATCAATTAAATAAAACGAAATAGGCATTCGTTAAAAGCCGGGAGTAACGAGATGCAATCTGATTTCGATCCCACTTAAAACAGCTCGTCAAAGCGAGTCCTGATTTCAATTATTTCAGCGCTACAGAAGCGGATCCTTTTTTCATTTTTCTGAACCCGAACCGCGATCGCGAACATAACAACGAATCGCTTGTGTCGCATGCAACTCGTGCAAAACACGTAATAAAACGGTTCTGGTCTGTTCGAAACCGAAAATTCAAGATTATCGGAGAAACTTGGATGGTAAAAAAAGAACTTTTCGTCCTTCTTTCTCTGGTTTTTTCTTCTCAATTTTCTCTCTTCTTTCTTTTTCTTTTCAGCGATTCCTGCAGAAGCATTAGCAATTCTTATCATATTTAACATTTCCACTATCCAACTGACTCTCGGATCTCTTTTAGCCTCCGCTTTACGAAGAGATGAGCTGCCACGGTTCAGCTACCCTTATAAAACCCACCCCGCTACTCATCCCTCGGCTCGAAAGACCGAATACAGAGAGAGAGAAAGAGAGAGAGAGAGAGAAAATCAGTGCCTCCGTAAAGAGACTGTAATCAAAGTCCCATGAAATTTATAGCTCTTACGTAACCGAGATGAAAAGTATATCAGTCGAGATTTCTGCCCAAAATTTTATTCCGAATGTAGCAAAGGATCGTTCCGCGATTATTTAAATTGACTGTAAGATCGCTATCAAAAAATGGAATGCCAGTTACGTGTATTACAGATTTGTGTGCAATTATCAGTCATAAAAAAGTGGTCAACGTACACGAGCTTTCCAAAAATCGAAAGTTCATCGAACTGCGGATGAATTTTTAAAAATACTGCAAGAATTCATACATCGATAAGTTTGAGAGCGTCGAAATTTTTCAAACAAATATTTGAAATCCTGATTGATCAGTTTCAAAAAAACGAAAAACCAAAGTTTCTCCGTTATTCCAGTTGTTGTTATTTTTTTTGTTTTTTTTTTCTGTCCACAAGTGACCAAAAGTTCCGACAAATGTTTGTCTGTGTCTGTGAATCGAAAAACTGATTGGATCTCTGAATAATGTTATATTCGTTATGCATGTAATCGTCTCGATGTGTGCAATTGTACAGTTCGGAGAATTTTGAAATCCACGAATCTCACCAATTTCCTTATCTTTCACGAGGATCAACGTGTTATAACGTGAAGCGATGGGGCGGGGTTGAAGTTTCGAATTTGAAAAGTTGCGAAGGCGGAAGTGAAAGCGGAAATAAAGAAATCAAACTTTTACGAAACAACAAAGTTTCGAATGATCGGAAAGCCAACGTTTTAAAGTTCCGAAAATTCAAGTTACGATAGAGCAAAATGCCGAAAAATAAACTTTCGATAGAGTAAAATCTTCCGAAAATTGAAAATTAATTTTCAGAGCTACGCCTTGTCCGTATTCTGTCCGTTCGGAATTTTTTCCTTTTGGAACATTGAACGTCGGGTTTCGGACGCTTCGAAACTTCGATGTTTCGTCAGAATTTGATTCAATCACTTCAAGTTTGGCCAGCAGAAAATTCTGATTTTAGCGCTTTCGAAACTTTTCAAATTATCGAATTTCAGTACAGCCCCAAAGCGTCGATATTCTTTCTCCGAAATTAAATCTCAGTATCAGCATTCGGCGCACATATTCAGCACGTCGAGTATCGCGAGTGCACATGTGAATATACGTATAATCTGAGTAGTATAGAATATTACACGGTGACACGCGACTCGCGGCGATATCGCTGCGAAATTAACTTGTAAACGAACATGCAGGTACGCGCACGCGTTATCCGTGAAGAAATTTCTAATATTTCACCCCTCGTTACCCTCTCTGCATGTGACCATAATTATTTCAATAAAACGTGATGCGTGTACGTACGAACTAAGCCCGTTGTCGAGCTTCCGCGCGATACTTTCCCGCCCCATTTTCATCCCCCGCAATTAATTACAGAACGAGAGGATAGCCAGTTGTGCCGAGGTTCGCAGCGCAGCTGTAGAATCAGATCGAAGGATAGGGTGAACAGGCCCGATAGGCGGCCATGTTTAAAGTGGGGCAGCCGCTTATCTAACCACGAAAAGCCTCGCTCGTACTTGTTTACCGTGTTAATGCCGCGTCCACGATTCGTCACTCAGATGTAAAACTCGTGTTTTCCCCATCCCGGGTTTTCACTCGCCGTTGAAAGGCAGTTTCTAATCGTTCTTTTTCAACCCCTATTTTTTTCAAACCCCTCGCGCATTCTTTCCCGACGCCTCCCGCTGCGACGCGTCGCGTCGCGACGTCGACTGACACGCACCTCGCCAGGGTGAAACTCCCTTATTTAACGCGATTATTCACCGCGATATGCGGACGCTGATGGACGCGCTGACGGCGAATGAACGAGCCCATTTTAGTCGGATCTCGTAACGCGGCAGTCAAACTGCACGAAAAAAGTGTCTAGGGTTGAACGAAATTTGATTTTGTAAGGGCGGAGCCTTTTTTTTTTTTTTATTATTGTCGTTTTCAATAAATCGAACTCTCTGACTGTGATTCGTTCGTCGAAACAAAATGAACCGGCAACTTTTTCAAACAATACAATTTCGATGAACGAAGAATTTAAAAAATTTGATACTCGGATGTATTAATACTAGAATTCTAAAAAAAAAGTTTAACTATCGCCGCGAAATTGTAAACAAAAACCGTAAAAGAATTATGATGCGGTACGTTATATGGAAAAAAGATTCTTCTAAATCTGTTCAATCGATAGTTTACTTTCAATTTTACTTTATTCTTTTTTTCTTATTGTCGAACAAGCAAATTGTTCGATTAGTTACAAGTTGAACGGTTCATTTTCTTTTTTCTTCTTTGATAATCAATTTTTCGGTAACTCTGATATTGAAAGTTTTGATTTTCGGACGAATAAATTGGCTTTATCGGCAAGTGGCTGAAATAGTGTACAAAATACAGATACTACCGAAGCGAGATGAAACGAAAGCACAAATGAGAAGTACCGTAAGCGGTGATGTGACCTGTACAGTACAGGGGAAAAGCCCACTTTCGAAAAATATTACTTCTCGATATTGGTTTCCGATAACGTTCTTTTGTACCGTGCTAATACAATAGTATCTTTCGCAGCTCGGCGCCAGCGGGAGAGGGGAGAGGAGAGGAGAGGAGATGAGAGGAAGGTGTTTGAAGAAAAGGTGGAACAGAAGGAATTGTGCCCACAGCTGTGTCTGTTCCCATAGCCATTATTTCGCGCGTTTATACATGTACTGCACACTCCTGCGTTTGTTAATACATCAAAGAGTGACAATCTCCATGGGGTGAAAGGTTCTCACCTGCTTTCTGATAGCGCTCCGGTAAATCGGCGAATCATCGTTGACTATACAGTGTTCAATTTCGAGGGAGTTACGGAATATCGAGTGTGAAGTTTCTGCTTTTCGTCGTTTCCATTTCTTCTTGTTAGTGGAGAAAAATACTGTTCCGGGTTAAAGATTGAGAATCAGTTTTTCAGCTGTAGCCAGAAAATCTGGCACGAATTATTAATATTTTTGTCCAATTTGTAATTATAACTATTGCGACAATTTCATGCTGGTGTTACGATAAATTGATTTTTGGGGTCTTGATTGAAACCTACAAATAATGGTAATCGTACTGAATAATTATTCGTATCACTTTCTCTGGCGATTTTACTGTGTATATATTTGAAGTGTTATTGTAACGATGCCTGTTTTACTACGATTAATTAATTTCGCCTGAGATCGAAAAATTACCGTGTTTCTAGCTCGAATTACTCCGCGTCCAGTAGACTGTTAATAAACGTTGTTAGGGAAGGGGTGAGGGTGTATACAAGTTCGTGGAAAAGGTTGTTCAACTCTTGAAGAATGTTAATTAATTCAAACCTGTAAATTGTAACGCGCGTTGTAAAGTGGCAGCCATTTGCCTCTCCGCCAGATTCCACGCGTTCCGCGTCTGTATATTCGAATGCAAAATTGCAAAGAGCTAGAATTAGAATGGAGGGAAAAATTGACGTCGAGTTTCTGGGTCTTGAAGAGAACCGGTAGTTAATTGACTCGGAAAGCACCCGGATCGATCCGATAATTATTTAATTAATCACTGCAGCGATGGTAGATATGCTGTTTTAGTTTTTAAACTTTTTCCGCTGATCTGCGTTATACGATATCAATCATTCTCGATAGTGAAAATATTGAATTTAATGCAGGAACAGAGAGATCATTTACAACTTTTTTTGAATGTATAAAAATAAAAAAATATCGAACAAGATCCTTCTTGTAGTATTTCGAATTTCGAATTTCGAATTTAGGTTGAGTGTCAGGTGATCGAAAAGAAGAAACAGGTTTGGAACGGTTCAGGTACATATTCATTCTTATTTCAATTATCCAGCACGTATTATTAAAAGCGTATTCGCGAACTCAGATTTGATTAATCAACTATAATCCATAGTAGATTGAAAAAAAAAAATCAGAAATAGAGTCACAGGATGAAGCGTTAAAAATATCAAAGTAACATTTCATTCCTGACTATTGAGAAATGAAGATATTTCAAAAAGTATAACGATACGCGTACCTAAATTCTTCGATTTTATCTACAAAACTAGTTTCTGTTTTACACACGTGAATGTTTTTCTGGTATGGTAAAAAAATGAAAGTGGTTAAGAAACGCAGGGTAATCACAAGTGGAAATTTGTCTCGATGCAGGGTATATAAAGACAACGAGAGGGGTTGGAAAAGGCGGAAAAAGAGGGATGAAAATGGCGAAAAGATGGAAAATATTAATGCAATATGTTCATTGTCTAGAATACCAATAATGTGTTACTAGTTTTTTCTTTTTTCACGGGTTGTTATCCATACGAAGCAAAAAAGCATCACAAGAAAAAACTCATCTTTTATAAGCAAAACGTAATAAGCTCAAGTTTTCTGCTTTGAATTGTAAGAGCGATCAAGCTATGAAAGAAAGGCACGATCACGTTATACGTACCGAAAGTGTTAGCTTCCGTTTTGCATCCAGGACGTGAATATTTTTCTTATATGTTAAAAAATGAAAGTAATGACAAGTGGAAATTTATCTCGATGCGGGGCATATAAAGACAAGACGAGGGGTTGGAACGAGCGGAGAAAGAGGGATGAAAATAAGGGCGACGAAACCACGCGGTCCGTATCTCAAAAGTCAGCAGCCTTATAAGCATACTCGCATCCATTACCGTTTATTACAATTGCAAATAGCGTAAGTAACACGGTCATAAATATTAAAATGCAAAGACTCGGCGGCTCGGCGAGTCGTTTCGTTCGTTTGCCGGTTATACCGAAGGTCCTCAACCTCCGAGACAGTCCCGGTTGTAATAATTCGTCGGCGGAAAGAGAAATCTCTCTCTCTCCTCTCGCCGTGACCTTACACTAGCCGTGCAGGATCTTCTTTCACCCGTTCGCCAATCGGCATCGCTTATCGCATCCACGTGACGTGAAAGCGGGAGACTTTCGGCCAGTGAGAAGATTCGTTCGTTGTTTGAATTGGCTAATCGAAAGCCCACCAAAGAGGCCGGGATGAAAGTAAAAACGTCGGGATGCTGCTGCCGCGAATCTCTTTCGACTCGGGGACAGTTTCGACTTCAGTTCATCCCAAAGCACTCGGTTAAGAGGAGAGGATCCCCGGAGATCAACCGTTTATTTTCATCAGTTTGTGCCGTTCCTGGGATTTCAATTCGCGCATCATGCTGATGTTCAAGGTGAGGATAATTAATCAATTTTTACGCTTTCATTTGAGTTTTATCGAATTTTATTCGCCAAAAATTGATTGGCAAGTGGGACGGAATTGCGTGTAATAAATTCGAAGGGAAATTATGGAGATGAACGAAACGTTTGCTACGTTTTACCTTAATTAACGAGCTCTTGTTAGGCTGCTTTCTTTTTCTTTTCATTTTTAATCTCAATTTAAGACATTGCGGACTATTTTAACGGCGATAACTCGAGAAGTTAGCGGTATATCGATACGAACCGGGACGATTGCAAGTTCTTAACGAGGCTGTAATTATTATTACCTAGACGTAATTGTCAATGGCGTCGCAGTGATAAAAGGGGAATTGTGCAACCGGACGATCAAGGCTACAAGAAAAGTACGATCGTTGGCCTGCTTTTCGGACAATAGTAACAATTATATTGGCAAGCCGCGCGGAGTATTAAAAAGGCGATAAAAGTTGCAGAGAATCGGTGTAAAGTAATTGACAAACAAAACTGTTGACCAACGGAGCTTGACATTTGAAGATTTGACGTTTACCTAATGCAAGAGCTTCGAGCTGGCGCAATTATTATCCTCGCATCGTGCAATTACAATTATCAATTAAGGAGAAAACAGTTCAAGGCCTTTAATCGAGCAGCTTTATAACCCAAGTTTCTCGACTTCTTTCGTCAACGAGCTTAATCTACTCGAGAGCAATTAAATACTCGGTTCATAATCACCGAACTTCGGCAAAGCGATGCTTCGAGATGCGAAATAATGAAATTCCTTCTCAGGACGATTTCCTTGAAGGACTAACACCTTCCACGGATACGAAATGAATACGCTGACCCCGTTGTCGTGGCTTGAAGTCGCGGTTTCGCGGGGAGCTTTCCCCGCACCCTGGCGCAAATTGGACCGTTGTTTCACCCTCGTCCCCCTCTATCCTCGCGGTTTCATCCCCTAAGCTGGAGCAAAATTTCACTCGCGGAAGCCAGAGCTGGTCCGGAAATTCCCGAATTTTCCAATCCGAATGCTGATGAGGGGGAGGGCGGCGGGGTTGAAATTTCGAAGCTGAAACGATCCAAAAGCGCGTAAGTCCGAATTATTTGGCGGCGAAATTTCGAGTAAAGAAAATAAACTTTGAAGAATTAACAGAGTTTCGAATGGTTGGAAACCCTTCAAGTTACGGTAGGTCAAAGTTCTGAAAAATAAATTTTCCATCGAGTAAAAATTCCAGAAAATAAAGTTTTGATAGAGTGATATTCTGAAAATTAAAATATACTCACACACCGTGATTTACTCAACGAGTGGGCGTAAAAAATGAGAAGAACTGAAAATCAGAACGACGAGGATCAAGAACGTAAAAATATTAGAAATCCAAAACAAAGAAAGATCAAAGTGATGAAATTTCGCCAAGCCAGAAATTCACAGAACTGACAATCTTGGACCATTTGGAATTTCGATGTTTCAGATTTTTAAATTTTCGCTTTTTCGTACTTTCAGAACTTTGATCTTTCAAAGTTACGCCCTTTCGGAACCTTGCACTTTCCGAATTTTCAGCGTTGGGTTTCGGACCATTCGAAACTTTGATGTTTTCTCAACGTTCGACTACTTTAATTCAAGTTTCACGATAAAAAAATTCGGAATTTGGCATTTTCGGATCTTTTACAAATTCTGAATTTCAACCCTGCCCCTAATAGGATACTTCTACTTTTTTTAAATTCGATTTTCTACAAACTTTTTACTGCCCATTGAATTTTCACTTTAGTCGGGATCGAAAAAAAAGCTAATTTCCAAACCTTCCGAGACTCCATTAATTTTTCAACCAGCGTCGCGACGCTCTATGCACAAACGGAATTATAACACTATTCGTATCAGGTATTCCGACGCGGTTCGAGCACAGTCGGAATATTCGAGTAACTCGATCCATTCGTAATTGCGTCTCCTATTTGCTCCTGCGTGAGGAAAAGTGATGAGAATCCATCCTACACGCGGTTCGTTATTCCAGGCAGAGTTTCAGCGTCGGTAAAAATTTTCGGAATCACGTCTATGACTTAGTTTCGAAAAATTGAAATCCTACAATACCCACAATTGAGAATTGGAAGTTAAAAAAAATTTTACTCTTCACGTTGGGATCAACCGCTGATCGATTAATGGTACATTTTCATTACGTTCCAATTTTGAGTTTCAAATTTTGAAAGCTCCCATTTTCTCATAGAATAAATCCTGATACATGCCTGAATTCTTTCCGTTTTCGAAGTTCGATCAAACGACGTTACGCAAAACGATAATATATTCCGGATTGACGGGTGTTGTTCGAAACTGTAATTTCGTTTCTGCTTTCCATTTCGTGCGTCATTTTTTTCCTGCAAAACTTGATTTTCTCTCCCTCTCTCTCTCTCTCTCTCTCTCTCTATCTCTTTCTCTCTCTCTGTCTCTTTCGCCGAACACGATTCTTTCGTATATTTTTTATTTCTGTTTCTTTTTTTTTCTTCAAGGTACAAAAAAAAAACTTTCTTTCGCATAAACGCTGATGTATTTGCCTTGTGTCAGCGTGCGTCGAGATAGGCCGATGATATAGCATATTATTATTCCGGATCTTCAATCTTCCCGAGGCAAAGAAAAATAAAAAAGAACAATAAAGAGAAAGAGAGAGAGAGAGAGAGAGAGAGAAAAACACGATATCGGACGCAGTAAAGATTCCGCGTTTCGTCTTGTTATCAAACTTTTCATACATCTCTGCCAGATATTTTGTCCTCGTGAATCGCATAACGATATATCCAACGATTTTGGAACAGCTTTTTGTACGCCTGCTCTTGTCTATCAATTTGATTTTAAAAATCTCGTGCCTTGACGCGTGGAAAAACTTTCATCACCAAAATATAATTTCAGTAGAAAAATAAAGTCTGCAATGAGCGGAAATATAAAACCATGGTCCGACTTAATTTTGATGATTTCTTCAACTGTACAAGAAAAATATGAAAGTGGATAGATTATTCGTCCAAAGTTCGCTGTAAAACTTTCTGAAAGAAGTTGAATTGGATATGGAGATCAAGCCGGCAGGATTTCCGTAGGCGAACAAGTGTACTAGAGCCGGTACATTGAAAAGTGTAATCTCGATTCGAAGGTGTCTGTGTGTGTGTGTGTGCGTGGGTGTAAAGTTTTAGTTTTCAGGTGAAAGAACTTGAATTGAAATCCTGAAACTTGAGGATGGAGAAAGAGAGAGAAAACAGAGTGCACGGCTGGGGGATAATTAAACGTCATTGTAGGTATAACCCACTCTGGATAACAACTCGTGAAACAATAGCTTATCAGGATCTCCGAGCCGCCAAAGCAATTAGATTATTGTTCGTAGAGACGGCATGAATATAATGAGTAATGAATTAGGTATAACGAAGTTTCGTCGCGTATTCCGTGCATCGTTTTTACGGTGCGCAATTTCGCGATTACTACCGTATGAAAATACGCGGTTCAAGTTGCCTTTCCCACCGTCAACATCCCCTTCCGTTATAATAATCCTTTCGTAAAGGCGAACGGTGCTGGACTCGAGATACCGAGTGAATAATTAGCCGCTTTGATATCGAGCCTGCGACTCGCCCTTCCACCCACGTTCAGCAATTTTTAAAGGGTGCAGGGAATTCATCACCTCGCGTTACTCGCTAGCTGGTTGAAAAATTTCACCCTCGGTTATTTCATCCCCGATCCTTATACAACTGTCTTGCCCCGTTATTCCTTAAGGAGTTATTAGCCCGTTTAATCACCTCCCGCCATTTCTTCTCTCATTATTTTTTTTTATACGATTTTTTTTCTGTTTTGTCTTTTCTTTTTTTTTTTCCTTTTCTTCATCCCCTGCGTTTTCAATTCTTTTTCCATAACCCTTTTAGCCGTCCTCTCCCATCCACTTCAAGGTTTGAAGCGGTTACCGAGGGCCCCGGAAGTTGGAGGCGCGCCGCTCGGTTTGTAATTAAGAACGAAAATGGCGAAGAATGACCGCGTCGTCCGTTGGTAACGAGAATTCTGCTCTCAAGAACGGCCGCATCGCCGTGATTCCGACTGATTGAGCTAATTATTAAGCTTGCGGATTATGTTGGCTAGACTGCCTCTCGACTGCCCTCGACTGAAAACTATTCCCTACAATAGTCGAGTAACATTATGCTATTCGATTTTTATTCCTTCAGTCAATTTTTTAAAACGCTATGACAAACTGCAGCGTAGGAGGTTCATTTACAGCAATTTTCAGATCGTTAATAGGTGAACTGAATCAATTAGCTGATCCGTTTATTAGCAACTTAAAAAAACAAAAAGATCATGAATTGTGTGAATTTTCTAACTATAATCCAATTAACAGCCGAGTTTAACTTTCTTTATTCTCATAAGAATCAACGCGTTTTCATTTATTTTTTTCTTCTCGCTGTAGGCAGGTTTTTTAATCATAAAATCTAACTCGATTACAGCTTCAGTTTAATATTTTTCAACCTCGGTTCCGTAACTTTCTTGTTTCATTCATCTCTTTACACCGGACTGTAAGTAACTGACACAACGTTAATCCGTTGCTCGTATTCAGTAAAACCAGCGGTTAATAATTTCTAGACACCAGGTATGTATATATCTATACATTGGTAATCCATCTTCGCAGATTAAACATAAGAAAAAGGAAAGGAATGAAGAAGTGAAGAAACTACCCTTAACACATTGTACGAAATTATTCACAGCGTGAACGAAGGGTTGTAAAATGTTCATCAGCCAAGAAGTCTTGCTCAAAGTCATTTCTCTCTCTCTCTCTCTCTCTCTCTCTGTCTCTCTCTCTCTCTCTCTCTGTCCATCTCTCTGTCTCTCCTTTTTCCCCAAAATTTCGAAAGCGAACGAGAATCTCACCGACGTGTGATTTGCGGTCGGGACTTTCCACAGCGTCCGTTTCTCTCCCTCGTTCTGCAATCAATTAAGGATAACGATTGTTGTTGCAGGTAATGGTGTGTTTCCTGGCATTGTTCAGGACCGAAGACTGCGTCGGCGGTTTGCCCAGTGCAGACAGGGACCCTTCTGAGCATCAGAGGGCCGCCTCTAATCAGGCAGTCGCTAACGAACCGGGAATCGAGCCGACGGGGCGGCTGGACGATTACGGGAACTGCAGTCACAAAGAAGCCGCAGCAGAGGTTCAGCAGGATCGTTTCGAGCTGGGTGATTCACCGCGTCACGAGTTTCTGCGCATGGTTCCTGCGACGGCCCAAAAACACGAGCGCAACTCCAGCAGCCCCGAAATTGAACCGAAGAAACGGTTCTCCAGCGTCTACTCGCAGGACGTACTGGAAGAGAGAGTCTCCAGGGAAAAAACCGAGTTCAAAAACGATCTCTCCGCCTACCTTGCCGGTGTCATCGACTCCGTGGTCAGTGGCCGAGGTGCGAAACCGGAGGTGGAACCGGAAGAACGGGACGCGAAGAAGGTGTCCCGAAAACGGGAACTCAAACAGATGGATACGTACGCGGAGGCAAAGGACCTCGACGTACTCGCGGACCGGATGGACGTTGACCTGGAACCGGAAAACCGTCAGCGAAAGAGCGTCGAGGTTGTGGTCAAGACCAGACATCAGCAGTCGACGAACATGCCACCAGCGACGAGGTCGCGGAGCGTCGTTTACAAGAAACGGAGCTCGAGGGGAGAGGGAAATAAAGGGGTGAGAAGGAACGGGGGGCGAGTTGCGGAACGTAGGGATTATTCTGTGGATCCGGTGCGGTTCGCGGTGCTGAATCCGGTCCAGATAAACGCGGCTGCAGCTTATGGAAGACGACCGCAGTCGGTGCAACTCGACTTGTCGCAAGCTCTGGGCGATTTGGAACCGTTTCAGCTGCAGGCGCTGAGAGGATTCTTCGACAAGGTGCCGCCACCCTCGGCCAACTTCAAACCCATCGCTCCGAAACAGGTCGCCTATGCGCCACCAAGGATAGTCTACGAGACGAAGATCCTGCCGATGCCGTTTGGATCGATCGATGAAGAACGGAAGACCGTCGAGGCGCTCAACGCGCTGCTGGGACAGAGCCCGAAGCAGCAGCTCGAGGGCCTGAACCTTATCCTGAACAAGGATCAGCCTGTGAACCACCCGCAGCAGGAACTTCAGGACGCCTTGGACCTCGGACAGGCCTTTGTAACACCGATTCCGTCCGCTGATGTGAATTCCGGACTCGCTGAGAGTGGCTTAGGGTTCCCGAATGGTGGTCTGGACTTCGGCGAAGCCGGAGAGGCGATCTTTGACCTTGGGACTCAGCAGAACCCCGGAACTCCTGGACCCGAATTCACGACACCAAGATCAGAGCCTCATCAGGATCGCTTTAAGGATATTCCCGTCATTCAGGAACATCGGGAACAGCTGACGGTCTTTCGGAAGGAACACCAACAACCGGAGAAGCAGGGAGGTGGGATCCTCAGGGAGGGGTATCAGGTTCGGGAGCGGGAAGAGAGTGGAGAGGATACCAATAGCGGGGTGAGAAAGTACTTGGTGTTTAGAACGCTGTCAAGACCTTGAACGAGGTTTCGGTGACCATTGGTACCAGTCGTGGCCATATTCGCCACTTGCCCATAAATTTAGTGTACCAAGTGTCAAAACTTGGATCAAAAACTTGTTCAAAGATTTGGATTTTAGTCATGAATGTTTGTGTCTGTAATCGAAGCGATCGGAAGTTGAATCAGGAGCTAGAGAATCTTACGAAGGCGGCTGGAAATGGTGCATTCAAACCATTTCCTTTTCGAAGAATCCACATCATCGATGATTTCGATCAACTGATTGGGGGATTTTCTTTTCAGGTCGGCTACGCGGCCAAGTACAACTTCGGATACCACGTGAACGACTACAAAAGTGGTAACGACTTCGGTCACGAAGAAGCTCGCGATGGCCTCGTTACTAATGGACGTTATTGCGTCCTTCTACCCGACGGAAGGGTGCAGAACGTCAAATATCGCGTGGATGAGAACGGTTATCACGCCAAGGTGTCCTACGAGCTGACTCGTTCAACATAAGGATCGTCCTCGACGATTCAGTTGTCCTGAGTAACGATCTTCCTGAAGTAGAGACGAGCCAAGGATCGGAGCTGAGGTGACAATAGCTGCAAGCTTTGATCCTTAGCTCCGTAATTTCGGGGGGCTCAAGTTTCAGGGATAGGAGATAAAAGAGCCAAAGCTTTCCTTAATTGAGAGCCATGATCGAACAAATGGACGATGAATCTAAGAAGGAAGGTATCCCAGGTCAATTTCTTTCGTAATATGTTATAATAGAGTAAAAACTAAGCGACATATATATTTTCTTTTATCTGCTATGAAACACTTTAAAGGGGTGAAACCACCATCCACACTAAGACATGTCAAGGGTTGGTTTCCCAGGTTTTTTGTCAATTGAGAAAATGACGCTCTTCCAGTTGGATTAGTTAAAAAATGTTATGTTCTAGTGGGTGAAACTGCCAAATCGCCCGTTGACATCCCTTACTTTGGAGGGGGGTTTCATCCTCCTAAATTGAAATATGTAAGATAAAAAAAAGTATGCGTCGCTTAGTTTTGAGTCTGCTATAACATGTCACAAAAGAAATCAAATCAGTGAGAGAGAGAGAGACAGATCGACGTGGTATACCTTCCTTGTAAGATTATGAAAAGTCACGAGAGGTGCAAAACATGTCTACTCGCAGTTAGCGAGGATCTGAAGATCCCCTTGAGGAGAGTGAAAAGACGGAAGATTTTGCACCCTGAAATTACGTTGTGATAGTTGGTGAGGGTGAAAGCCGGTTAGCACAGTTACATAAAGTTGATACCTGGACACATCATGAGGCACGAAACTGTGCAGCGAAGTGCAAAAAGTAGTCAGGAGCCAAGTATACACGTATATGGAATAATTGAAGTTCAACTTTGTTCGTTACTTACTATTATTAGTTAAGTAGGTTTCCCTATTCCGTTCCCTCTCGCCCCCCCCCCCCCCCTCCCCCCTCCCAGATTCCCCATCAGTTTGTCTAAGCTGCAGGCTCTCAAAGTTATTCAATTTGTAAACTGTGGACTGGCATTCAAAAGTTTTAATTGCAGGGTATATAATTCGCGAGAAGAAGCAGCGGCTGATCTTACGCGTGCCAATTTTATTCCCTCATTCCCTTGCGCGGTCCCTCCTCCCCCTTCTCCGTCTTTCTTTCTTTCGGTACAGTTCACCCCTCCAAGATTCTTTAATTTTCCTCGAGAATTAGAAGAGCAGGAAACAATGCCGAGGCTTGACCCCCCAACCCCTCCAAGTACTTGCGAATTTAACCGCTGGAGAATATTATCATATCCTTGAGACAGTTAATTTGTACAGAACAATTTTTATTTATGAAAATGCTACCGTACCTTATATCGCATACTCTAATCCGCGTATGCGCCTTAATATCTTTATTTATGTAACATGTATGCATGTATGTATGTATGTATTATTATTTACTTACTATTCAGAGATCTCAGTTGATCGATTTTACTTTCCCTTTTTTTTTTTCTTCTTTGTGATTGACGAATTTCTTCGCATCGTCCAGATCACAAGTGCATCGGATCATTTGACTCGGGATAATCATTATAACATTACGCACTATTCGAGCATTGGAATAATTCACAGCTGATTAGAAAAATTTTAACAATTAACTAAATTCATACAAAGTGTAAAGTGAGATTCTGAAAACCGTGTGAATCTTATTGAAATTTGCACGAACAATTTTTAACAGCGTGAAAAGCTCTGAACTTTATTATAGTAGTACCTAGATATATTATTTACATTTTATTTTTAAACCCTTGAAATAAAACATGGTGCTTATATCGTAAACTCTAAATTGTGATTTCTGTTGTGTTGGTATCGCTGATCTTCACGCGAGAGTAATTAAAATGAGTTAACCTGCTTTTAGGTGGTAATCGTGATAAACGAACTTGAGTGTTTATTCAATATATATATATATATATATACATATTTTCGCACAGGTCACAACGCGGGGTGAAAATTGGTTCGATTAACTTGCTCTAGATTTCAATACCTGTATATCTTCACGTACACGTATATATACGTATTTGCTACGCACAACATGTATATGCAATTGATATAAAGCGCGGCGTGTACCGGGTGGCGTTAATTAACCCTGTTAGGAGCTTTTATTTACGCTAAACTGTATCGCGTATACTTTCGTAGTTATTCCAGGGCCTCGCACGTTTTCCCGTCCGTTATTGCGGCGTAAATTTTTCTGTTCAAAATTAAATTCACACGCCCCATGAGCCGAGACGACATTGCGCTTTAGAGGGTGAAAGAAAAAAGTCGAAAACGTCAACGAAATTCGGAGAAGAAATGAAAATAATATTGGATAAAATAAAATGAATGATAGAATTTTGTCCGCCTCGTTTCGAGTTTCAAAGAAAAAGGCAAAATTACCGTCAACGCGGTGGTGAAATTTTATCGAGGCATCCCTCAAGGGATGAATTATTTTTACTCCTTGGCCTGTGTAACTCTTTCCTCGTAACAATGCCTGTTCGAGAAACTTTTTCACATTCTCGACATATTCAACCGCGGGTAATTTAACCCTAATTATGGCCTCGAGTTGACGTGATGGGTAAAACGAAATGAGACAGGGAAAAATAGAGGGAGACTCAAGTATGCGACCAGCCCTCGAAAAGTGAAATCGATGGCGGAGCGTGAAAGGCCTTTTCGTTAATCATTTAAACATCGATGGGAATCGGGTTTTCCCAACTGTGGTCGAGATATAGAATCGAAACGCGAGTTCGACTCGCTGACCGACGGTTATTCGGCTCAACAACGCAAGAAATAATTCATCAAGATTGGATTCACCTGAATTTTTCATCCCCCCCCCCCCCCCACCCCCTGCATGCGCAGACGTCTCCCGGTCCCAAACGGGTTCCCTCGTTTCTTCGATAGCTCTTTTTTTACTTTATTTTTTACCTTTTTTTTTATACGCTCTGCGCTCATCTATACAATATACATGTATTCGAGAGGGTCGGGAATTAATCGCGCGACCGCGAAAAAGATCGAGCTCCTTGTACGAAAGGAATATATTTATGTAGTATACTTATCCCTAAGATGTGGATGGGATACAGGTTCCAATGTAATAGTGAATAAGTTCAGGTTTTAATTCAAGCGTTCATTACAGTGTAGTACATAGGCGTGACGCGTCTTTGTCTCCAACGCAGTCAGAACTGAACTCTGAACTCAGGTCAATTGACCCTCCGTCTCCGTTCACCTCCCACTCCACTCTTCCATCCCTCAACGCCATACTTTCTCCTACACTCCGTACAAAAGACCTTATTGCTATACCTAAAACTATCTAACGACCTGTGCATACTCGCACGTTCCTAATTTTCGATATTACACTCGGCCATTCTGCAAGGACATCTGCCCTCAGATGTTTCATTCTGCTTCGCTGCTACCCGAATCGTCGTTCTCGTCGTTGGCACCCCACAGCTTCATGGAGTCAGCCGTTGTTGATGTTTGGTTAGGCCCTTCGTGCTCCCCAACCTTTTGAACTGTGTAGCGGTCATTTCGCAATGCCCGTATTACTCTATACGGACCCAAAAACTTGCCTTTCAGCTTTAAACCAGCTCCGAACTGCGTCCTTCTTATTGCTACCAAGTCGCCGCTCTCGTACTGCCGGGCATCCCTCCTCCCTTTATTGTAGTTTCTTTTGTTCTTCTCTTGTGCTTCAGTGATCGCTTTCGCTGCCTCCTCGCGCAACACACACCTGTTTTCATCAAATTGTGCTGTCCACTCTGCTTCAATCAATTCCCTGACCTGCCTGTCTTCCTTGATCCGCATATCCACCCCAACGAGCAACTGAAATGGCGTCTTCCCCGTGCTCCTGTTGACTGTGGAGTTCAAAAACCTCTGCACCTTCTCGACATGCTTGTACCAATCGTCTGGATTAGGCGCCGTCAGTTTTGTTAACAACGGTATGAGAGTACGGTTTACTCTCTCTACCTGTCCGTTCCCCCTGGGCACTCCGGTCGTAATTAAGGAATGCTCTACACCTTCTTCGATACAGTAGTCCTTGAATGCATTGGACGTAAATGCTGTCCCTCGATCGGAGATGATCCGTCTCGGATTTCCAAAAACGGCCGCTTGCTTTTTCAATCTGTCTAATACCTCCGCTGTATCGGTAGATTTAGTGGGATAAAGCCACGTGAACTTTGTAAACGCATCCACCACTACAAAAATATGCGCATATCTTTTCTTCGTAACAGTCATGGGGCCCACATGGTCAATATGGTAAGTATCCAACGGCGTGTCTCCTTTGTCCAAAGGTTTCAAGTACCCCTCTTGTCTACCCATTTTCCGCTCGGCTAAAATACAGTCTAAACAGTTGGCTATCACGTGCTCAACCTTTTCTCGCAGCCCCTTAAACCAGAAGTCTTGCTTCACAAACGCTTCGGTCTTCGTGACCCCAAAGTGGCCACGTTCGTGTGCCTGCTTGACTACCTGGGTCTGCATCGCCTTAGGCACTACAATTAGCAAATCGTCTTTACAATTTTTGTACAAAATATTATTTCTAATTACATACCCCTCGGTCCGGCTGCACGTTACGGCATCTATAAGCTTCCGGACTTCACTGTCCTTGTTTTGTGCGCTTCTTAAACGTGCAATCAGCCCATCTTCACTCTCGCTTACACACATGACACTCGGCAATGGATTTCGGCTTAATGCATCAACATGCTGCATACTTTTACCTGGCCGATGACATACTTCATACTTAAAATCACCCAACAATAAAGCCCATCTGGCCACACGCAAACATAAATCTTTCTTCTTCATGGTCATTGCAAACGCTTGACAATCAGTTACAATGGTAAAGGGTATAGGCAGTAAATACACTCTGAACTTAACCAATGCCTTAACAATAGCTAGCACTTCTAATTCATAACTCGTGTACTTAGACTCTGCAGGAGTTGTTTTCCCACTGGCAAAATAAACCGGATGGAACCTCCCGTCGTCCGGGTCTAATTGCATCAATATTGCCCCGTACCCTTCTATAGACGCATCCGTATGCAATTCAGTCTTAGCCCCTATTCTGTATAATTTTAACACAGGATTATTGGTAAGTACTGCCTTCAAGGCCTCGTATGCTTCTGTTTCATGATCCCCAAACCGAAACGTTACGTCCTTTCTCAGCAAATCTGTTAACGGCTTAGCAATCTTCGCGTACCCTCTTATAAATTTTCTAAAATAACCCGTAAGTCCCAAGAAACTTTGGACTTTTTGACAGATGTTGGCTTGGGAAACTTTGCCACGGCCTGGGTTTTATGAGTAGATGGTTTTATGGTGTCTTTCGAAATGACATACCCCAAGTACTCGATTTCTTTTAACATGAAACGACATTTTTCCCAGTTTATAACTAGCCCGTACTCTTCGGCTAATTTTATAACCCTTACCAAACGTTCCCATGCCTCCTGGAGATTCTTCGCCAGGATAACAATATCGTCCATGTATACTATGACAATGCCCTTATCTATAAGCTCCTTAAATATCATCGTAATATATTTCTGAAACACAATCGGGGAAATCTTTAGACCAAACGGCAATTTTAAAAACTCGTACTGTCCCGTCGGTGTGACGAAACCTGTATATTTACGACTTTCTTCGTCTAGCCATACATGAAAAAACCCATTCTTTAAATCTAGCGTCGTAAAACATTCCGAACCCTGTAACGCGTCTAAAATATCATCTATTAACGGCAACGGGAAATGTGGACATTCAATAAGCTCATTTAACTCACGGAAATCTATACAGACTCTAATTGAACCATCTTTTTTCCTTACTACTACTATAGGACTCGCGTATTCAGAATTTGACGGTCTTATCACCCCGTCCTCTACCCACATCTTCATTAAATCATCGACTTCTTTCTTTTCGCAAGGGGCCAGTCTTCGCGGCCGTCTGACAATCGGCTTCTCGCTCTTTAAAACAATTTTAGCAGTTAATCCAACATCCCGCGTCTTTTCCGGCTTATACCCGTTAATAATGTCTCTCAAAGCGTCTCTATAAGGTATATCTTCAACATGAGATAAGTCTACCTCCTTGGTCTTCTCTATAACATTTATACTAAATATCTCCGGCGCATTTACGTTAGTCTCGGCTTCATCTAATTTGAAAAACGTCACTTCACCTCGTTTGACCCTAACTTCTACTTGGTCCAAGAAGTCAGTACCCAACAATAAACCGTGATTTGTCAAAACCTTATTAGATACTACATGCAATGTTACTGGCAAATTGTGCCCATCAGTATTAATTACCTTAGAAAAATCACCCCAAGTTTCATTACCAGTGGATCCAACACCGGCAAACTCAATTCTGCGGTTACCTAAAGGTGGTGACCCCAATCTTACATACTCATCTGATCTTATAAACGTTAAATCACTCCCCGTATCCACCAACGCTACAAACTTGGAGTCATCTATTGCCACTTCCTTGGTGTACTTCTTCATATCTAGTCTTGAGATCACACATGATTCTTTCCTCTTGTCCGGGCACCGCGCCGCGATATGCCCAAACTTATTGCAATTGAAACACTTCGCTCCTCTTTCTTTATCCGGACACTCCGCACTAACGTGATCTTCCACGCCACAATTAAAACACCTCGTTTTGTCACTTTTCTCACCAACCGCCCGCTTCCTCGGATGACCTTTTGCTTCCGGCTTCTTCGTCTTGTCGTCTTTCTTCTCGAAGGGCTTTGGCCTCGTCTTCATGTCCCTTTTCATCGCTTCGTACTGTTTGAACCGCTCTTTCAATTCTTGCATCGTCTTGGCACCATACAGTGCACTTTTGTTTGTTACTTCATCAGGAATGCCCTGAATAATGTATTCAACTAATGATCGTGTATCCACTGTTCCTTGCCCTGCAATCTCGCGCATAGCGTACATGTACTGTTGCAGCGTCTCCTCTGTTTTCTTCTTCCTTTGCCCCAGCTCTCGGTGAATCTGCTGGTCTGTCACTTTTTCTTGGAATTCGTCCTCCAGGGCTTTCTTGAGCTTAGCCCACGTCTTCGTACACCTTTCCTGCCGCACAAAAGCCAACGCTGAACCCGCCAACATCTTCTTTCCGAACGCGACTTTGTGTACGTCCGTCCACCCACAAACTTCCGCCATCTCTTCAAAGTCTTCAAGCCAGCGGGAGACGTTTATCAAATCGTCCCCGCTGAACTTCTCCAATGAGTTCTCCACGTCTTTTAAGAGCAATAACGTCTGCTTGGGTCTGTTCGGTCGTCGGATTACTGGGGTTGCACGGTCTACTTCGTCGTTGTTTTGAAGGTTCACCTCTTGGCCTGCCCCGGCGTCTTCCGGGAGGCCTTCCGGTTCCTCTTCTTCGTCTTCATCTTCTTCTTCTTCGTCGTCGTCGTTGTCGTCTTCCTCGGCCTCTCGCGCCCCGTGCTCCCGTTCCAACCTCAACGCCGCCATCAACCGCTGTAAAAGTTCCCGCTTCCGACCTGATACCCTGAGGCGTCTTCCCCTGAGCTCAGCTTTTAGCTCTGGTACGGCCATTTGGGCCACTTCTTCATCGGTTAAACCCAACACTTCGTTAACTCCTCCGTTGTTTGCCATCTTATCACACTGCACTGTCACACTTAACTTTAAACTCGAACTGTCACAATCTCGATCCCGGTTGAGCCCCCAAATGTAATATACTTATCCCTAAGATGTGGATGGGATACAGGTTCCAATGTAATAGTGAATAAGTTCAGGTTTTAATTCAAGCGTTCATTACAGTGTAGTACATAGGCGTGACGCGTCTTTGTCTCCAACGCAGTCAGAACTGAACTCTGAACTCAGGTCAATTGACCCTCCGTCTCCGTTCACCTCCCACTCCACTCTTCCATCCCTCAACGCCATACTTTCTCCTACACTCCGTACAAAAGACCTTATTGCTATACCTAAAACTATCTAACGACCTGTGCATACTCGCACGTTCCTAATTTTCGATATTACATTTACCCAAAGAAAAGGTGGTTTGGAAAGCACGTGTCGAATTCAACGAATGAATTCTATAAATCGAACAAAGCGTTGAAAAAAATAAACGGAGAGTGGAAAAAAAAAAAAAAACTTGCCGAATCAATAGCTACGTGATCGTTTTTCCCCGAAACTTTGGTCACTTTGTGCGGTGCAGAATTTCACTCAGAAATGTAAACCCATACTGCACTTTCCGCGAACGTGTTTGGATACAGTTGATTGAATTCTGTGACGACGGTTTTTCTCACATCGATCTCTTTCTTTTTCCGTTTCTTTGCTCCGTCTGTTTCTTTCCTTCACTTTTTTATTTTTTTTTTTTTTTTTTTTTGTTCTTGTTTTTCCTCCGGCGAAGAAACAAACATTGCAAACACACCGCGTCATGAGAAAAAGGTAGAACCTATGATATGAGGGTCACAAAAGAACGAGATGTGTGATTTCAATTTCGGAAAATCCGGGTATTACTCCGAGTTTGCATATGATATAAACGTGAGAGGAAAAAAGATTGAATTTCCTCGAAATATTTATCAATTCGAAATCGCGACTGCGTTACCAGGACCGCAAACAAAGCGGTACGGGAGGAGTTTGAGGTCCCATTGACCCTCGGGCTGTGCAAAAAGTTCGCAACACGGGGTTTGGGAGAGCAGTTAATTGTACAAACAGACGAGTGATTACAGTGATGAAATGAAAAAGTATCGAACAAAAGAGGAGGAGAGAAAAAATAACGCGAGACAAATCCTGTCGCCAAAAAAAAAAAATAATAATAATAATAATAATAATAATAATACCGAGAGTTTTTCACTTTCACGGACTCGCAAGTGGGCTGCAAAGTTGCGACATCGAAATATATCCGGACGATGTAAACAACTGACGGAAGACTCGAGTCCTTGTAAGTATATTATACGGTAATGACTATCTCGAAGTTCATGACTGAGCTTTTTTTGGACGAGTCTGGTTCAACTGATTTTTTGTCATTTCGGTCGAATATAGTGGCATGTGTGGAGTTTGAAAGAGCTCATTTACACCAAATCAGGGTTGAAGGAGAGATTGGTTAATCGCAGATATCTAAAAAAAGATATCGATATTCGAAAAAGCTCTGGTTCAATCAAGAGTTAAGATTCGTAGGCTGATCGAACTATCTATCACTCAACATTCCCTGCTAATCATATGCCAATACCTTCTCACATCACCTCGCAGGATGATGAAAATTAGCATGAAAGGATGAAAAATATTTCCAAAGCTGCGACCCCTCGACGTTTGAATAATTTCTGTCCAACAATAAAAGAGTGGAAGCAGACCGTTCCGTGAACTTTGGTTTGAATAATCGTTACAGTGCGTGTATTATAAACTCCAAGTGAACGATGGCTTCCGGTGCCTGTTTCATGTCCCGTTTGTGCTTCGAGGTCCCGTTCCTACCCCGCTGAGTTCGAATGCATGTGGATAGGTGGGACACGTTACCTGAACGAATCCACGCATTAATGGACAGCCCTCTTTGACTCGTCGCTATACGAAAATAGACAACTGACAGCCGACTGCCACGCAATCAATAAATTTCAGCTATCTCTGTTGATCAACGTCGATGCCCTCAACGTGGATCGTTGCGATACCCGTCGTTCACTAATTTGTCATCGCCGCGACTATTCCGCTTCCTGATTCGATGTAAAGGTAGGTCAATTGAAGGTTTAACAATAGCGAAGCGTCAGTTTCTAGTAATTTGGAGAAATTGAATCAGTATCGAAAAATGTGTTTTATCTTTTTTCCTTTGCGTTCACTCGAATGGATTGAAGTTATAGTTTTTTCAGTGAGACAGAAACCTTATCGCAGAAGTTTTACATTCGAATAAAAATTTTAAATCGACGTTCAAAAAACGGTTTCAGTTCAATTTTAGAAAAATCTGTGGAATCGTTTTACCGAAATTCAGGGTAAAAACCAATTTTCATTCTGCAAAGCTTGACAAATTTTGTGAAAGAGTGTGCTTGTTTTTCAAAATTTGCTCTTTTCGTTACGATTGTAATCGCGAACGGGAGTAAAACGCGAGGTCGAAATTTCGAGGGACAGAGTCTGGCCTTTGTCACACATGGGCGAGTGACTGGGATTGGGTATCGATAATGAAAATAGATTCGCGGGTTTCCCGGCGAAGAAGAACCGAATTGATAATAGATTATCGTCACGCGAGGTATTCGGAATCAACGGATATAAATGTCACCACGTTACGGTTTCCAGGGAACCCGAAAAGACGAGTACTCGTGTCTCTCGAAGAAGAATTCACCGAACTTGTTTCAAAAACTTCAAAAATCGGCAAGAAGTTGTTTTTCACTAGTTTTATTGACCTGTATCGTGTTTAATATTTTTCAAAATAAAACGCGATTGTTTACTGCAGAATAACATAATATATCGGTACTTGGCGTCGATACCGATTTCAAGAAATCGTTACACTGATTAAGAAGAGGATAAAACGAGATTTTCATATTATCGACGCTTCTTCGGCGTTGATTTCCTCGACTAAAAAATCGAAATTTTCAATTCGCCGATCGTCATTTTCATCGCATCACATTCCAAAATCTTACCGATCACTTTAGATTTAATGGGTACCGATTTCAGTTATATTCGGTATCTAGGACGAAATTCATTGCCGTTAAATTTCGATTGAACCGAAAATATTGAATATCAAAAAATTCCTGCAATCGGCACGATGTTTTTTTTTTTTTTTTGGTTTTTTTTTTCTTCCGTTACTCATAAATTTTCGCACTTTACAAAGGGATTAAATTGAGTTGTATACTAACCGCGATTTTCCCTCCCACCATTTCAGCATCACGCAGAACTTTTCGAGGTGTGAAGAAGATGGTTCCGGGTTGGCTTGAACGAGTTAATTTATTACGTGTACGAAAGTCGGTTAATTACCCGCGGCGTTCTCCCGCGTAATAGTTATGTTTTATACTCACACAAGAGCGTAAAGTGGTTAAGTGCGTTAGTTGAACACACTCAAACATGGTTTGGCTCTATGCGTTCAGAGCGGGAACTGGAGAGCACGACGATCCAGCTATTACAATGCCGCAATCGAGAAAGCGGCTATTTTTAGGGATTTATCTGGAGATAAAAATTAGTACGGTTTCTCAACGCGATTAGAATCCCCCCACATCGGACTTAAACGTGTTTTGTGTAGGAAATGCTTTGCAAAAGAGATCCAAAATCGTAAACGAATTGTGTAATCCAACCAATTAACGATTTGAAATATTTTCTATTCAACTAAAGGACAACGTCCTTAATAGCCACAAGATCAAAGGTCATTAAATTCTCCCACGTTTTCAATTTATCCGTCGAACTGACCGAAGATGAATGGCTGGCAACAGATTAATTCAGAGGTCACGACAATCGTGTCTAATTCAATCGGGCTTGATTACCTTACCGTCGATATTAAAATTGGAACAAACGATGTTGATACTAATTAGGCTTCGAGTCTGAAGAATGAACCGAAAACTTGACGAGAAAGAAAATTAAAAAAGCACATTTCTGCGAATGAATCGTAACGCAATGGCGGTGAATTTGGTTCGAGATGCAGCAAAACTTTTTTTTTTTTAATCAGTTTAACCAATTAAACCAGTGACATTGAATTAGTGAGAACAATATTTCATCGAGATGATTATCCGAGTGTGAAATGATGGCAAAGTGAAAAAAGAAAAAGAAAAAAGGTCGCTACGAGTCGTTGAAAGACAATTATTAATCACAACTCTCAGCTGTGAGAAATTGCATAAACGGTGATTTTTCGTCCCGTCATATTCTTCTATTTCAGTGCAAGATGGTCTGAAATTTTATTTTTATTACCAAAGATAGTTCTCTGAGCGATATTTTTGGAATACGTCAAGGTTGAAGTGACTCGGCGGAATGCGGGTAGAATGTATTTGGCAATTCCTGAAATCCTGGCGTTAATTAGCGCCGGCCGGTCTCCGTATATCAAACTGTCGCTTGAGCAGCATACGCGTAGAGATACGAGCATAACAGGCATGCACGCCAGATTAGCCTGAAACAATGCGTGGCCTGAGTATACACAGGTCGGTCAACAATCGGTGCAATAGCATTTGGTCATCGGGGTTGACCAGCCAAAATTTCCGCTACCCGAGTCAGAATCCGGTTATCAGTCGACCGGTCCCTTTGCTGTGCGAAATCCGTTTCGCTCTGCGCTAGAAAAATATACCGCGTACAATCAGGATGAATAGACTCGTTTTGTGCCAAGTTAATCTTCGATTTTGTTCAGCGAATTTTGCAGGGCGATATTCGCAAGCTCTGTGCGAAATCATTCCGCTGCCTCAATCAGCTATAGCGTATAAAAATTTCTCCGCTCGTTACTTCGACACCCGCAGGGCACGTGGCTTGGGTAAACGGAAGGTCCGTGTTTTGCGATAAAAATCTAATTCAGCGAACAAAGGTGTTCGGAACGCAATTGCTCAGCCTTTGTTAAAAGTTGGTGAAAGCGAATTCCTGAAGAGGAATTCTTCGGGAAGTCATCCGGTGTTGCGTCAATTTTGATATTTAAAATCCCCCGATTTTTCGCAAGGGATATTCGATTCTGGGAGGGTGTTTTCACGGAGAGAGTAATTCGACGGGATGTGCGAGGCTTGTCGGTCCTGACGGATGACGATTAGGCGAATTTGCGGCTCGCTGAAAGGCCAACGAAGCAGTTTCGCAAGCGGAGTAACCGGACAGGGTAAATGGTGTCAGCGGTGGGATCGACAGGCTTTGGATACCTGTTCAAAACGCGCGTTTGTGTGGCAAACTTTGGCTCCGGACCTCCTCGAGCTCTAATTGCAATTAATTACCGCGAGCCATGAAACCGTAATTAACGTCCAGGTGAAGCCACGGTGCAGTTATCACCGTACACAGCGGTTTGAAGGACTGAATGCGCGAATTCGCAGCACAGATTTGAATCGACTCGAGTCAACCGGGGTCAAGATACGCGATCAAGCAATCGCGGGGGCGTCTCGAGTCATTTTTTGTCTCCATCAGCCTTGACACTTTTTGCCCTCTAAGGAATAATTGGGCAAGAATCCGCGCTCGCAGCGAGCCTTATGCTCCGAACAAAAACCATTTTTTTTCTCTCTCTCTCTCTCTCTCTCTTTTCCACCGCTGTTTTACTTTCTGAGTAATCGACCATCGCTTAAATTAACTTGCGAGTCGAGGACGATCCGGGTCAAATTTAAATAATGGTCTGGAAATACGATGTGAGTGACCATTTCGTCACTTCTTCAAGAAATATACAATTTTTGGAAAACGGTAAGTTTTGAGCTTTCGTTACTTCAGTTTCGAGCCTTGCCAATCTTTCAAGGAAAAATTCTGGCCCTCCCGACAGAATTGTTAACTAGCCTCGTTTATTTTCATGCGAAATTAAAACGTTCGGAGAAAAACGGCCTTCATTCGGATCAAAGAGTAACAGACCTTGAAAATTGGAATCAGTCCAATTCAGTCTCAGTTCAAACCTTGATGAAAATTGAGTATCTTGGTAAAAACTTGCGGCATTTAATCAACGATCGGGTAACCGAGCTTTCGTAAAAGTTTTTTGAATTTCTCTCAGTACGTACGAAAATCGGTTTTTCGTAAAAGAAAGGAAGATTGAAAAAAAAAAGTGGTGGTGGTTCATATATACTGGATGTGAGACCCGGAGCTGCGTCTGCAGGATCCGTGGGAGAGAGAAAGAGAAAAAGCCAGACCTAACGGTGTATAACATAACGTGGGTATACGAATTTCGCAATATTTTGAGGAAGGGAGAGAGCGGATTCTGCAGAAGTTAGATCCCGGTGAAATTAATTGGTAATTATCCTAGAATTAGCGCGTAACTCGCACGCATCTTCTTATATGAACATATACCAAGATGGGTAGGTGTGCGGTGTATTGTAATATAAATAATTCACCGGCTACGGCTGTTGCGGTATAAAACGAGTAGGACTCGGGTTTTTCCCTCTCTCTCTCTCTCTTTCCCTCTCCTTGTCTTTCTCTAATGTTCATAGGATAGTTCAGCCGTGATTCTCCCACGCATCGCATTATGCGCCTGCAAAGCCATACCATGATGTAACAATAAACAGGCTTCAACCATGCGGACAAGCGTATATAAACACACACACACACACACACGGTTACACGTGCATGGATTGTACATATCTACGAAACAGCTTTCTCTGCCCGTTTCCTCCAAAATCCACCGACGAACAATGGGAAATAAAGATAGACTTTTCCGCGCGACGCTCTCCGTGCGAACTGGAGCCTCGAATTTCCCCCACTACGGGGGCCCCACAACGGGCCCCTGGGCCCCTCTTGGGCCGCAAAACCGCGAGGAGGAAGACGCAGGGAATCAGCCCTGTCTGAGAGTATATATACTCTGGGAAGTTTTTTGTACGGCACATTCGACATTTTGCTCTTGTATCTATCTTATCGCGGATTAGATTTTGGTTTGAGAAAAAAAAATAAAAAGACATATATATATATATATATATATATATATATATATATATTTTCTCAAATCTAAGCGTTATACTTTGAGATTATGGAAAGAACTGTGCGTCAGGTAATTAACACGTTGCTGAATTGAGGCGATTCATTGTCGGAGGGTGTTTTTTTTTTTTTTTTGTTTTTGTTTTTTTGTGTGATTTTTTGAGTGAATATAGAACGGAATTTTTTCAACTATCTGCAAACACGAACACTCGTTGTGACGCGATATACACGTGGCGAAATAAAAAAACCGTTTCTCGATTAGTCCCGAAAAATATTTTTTACGTCTTATGCAGTTTGGAAAAACTTGTGATAGAGTGTGAAGTGATAATATCGTTATTGTATTCCTATCCCAAATTATGACTTTTGGACTGATTTATGGCAATCTTGATCAATTCGGATCTATAAAAATTATTTTGAACCATAGAATCTGATATTTGCTGAAAAAATTTGTAACAACACTTTTTCTGCTGAGTGCGATCAAAATAACTAGAAACATGTTTATGCCGTACTTGTTCTTATTTTATTTTTTTTTTCTTTAACGTCAAAGGAGCGGTTGAATATCTCATTAATGAAATTCGATTGATCTGACACGTTTTTTCTCAGCTTGACCGGACGAGAAAATTCATGCCTGTTAACTTTTTTCTTAACGTAACTTCGAAACAGTATTTTTCGTTCGTCCAGACATAAAATTTCTCCGTCAAAGACAAACGACTCTCGATTTGACGCAACTTATACTGATCATTTTCCTTAGGGAAACATATCGGTTTTAAGTGATTGGGTGAAATTTTATAAACTACCAATAATAATAATCGTTAAAAATCGTTACGCAATTTTCTCCTTGAAAGCGTTTTAATTGCAATATAAATATCGAGTTTCATGGTCTGAATTAAGAATTCAGAATTTGAAAAGTTCCGAGAGTGCAAAAATGAGAAAATTTTTAAATCTGTAACAACGTAATTGAGAATGATCCAAGATTTTCAGTTCCGTGAATTTCTGGCTCGGTGAAATTTCATCACTTTGATTTTTCTTTGTTTTTGATTTTCGATATTTCTGAGCTCGAAATCCTGATCATTCTGATTTTTGTTTTGTTTTGTTTTTTTTGTTTTTTCTCATTTTTTACAAATATCTTAAGTAATCTTAACTTTCGGAATTTCACTCGATCGAAACTTTATTATTCGGATCACTGCTCTATCGGAACTTTACTTTTCGAAACTTTGCTCAATCGTAACTAAAATTCTCGGAATCATGCGTTTCGGAACATTGAACCAGCGTGTTTCCGGCCGTTCGAAACTTTGTTGTCGTTTCGTCAAAGTTCGATTTCTTCGCTTCAAGCTTTCCCGAAAAATAATTCGGAATTAGCCGATTTCGAAACTTTCAAATTCGGAACGTTAAACCCGCCGCCCACGCATCGCGCCCTTTACACAAGACGGCGTATAGCGCCAGGGCGTTGCTGGAATCGGAGATTCCAGATCGATGACGAATCGTGGGTGGAATAACGGAGAGGCTTAGCAGGAGTTACGAGGTGGAAGCTCGGGGTTTCCTTCGGCGGACCGTGGCACGAAACATTGAGCCTAGGCGTAGATAGACCGAGGCAATTGTACCCCGCGTACGATATACGAAATCCCTCAGATTATTATGGACTTTGTAATAGGTAATTAGGGATACACGTCGAAACCGTTGTAGGGATTATGCAGCCGGCAGAATCTGCACCTGCACAAACCGCCGACCTCGATCACCAGCGTGTGCCGTATGCCTTATACCCGGATCGGATAATTGTGCGCACGACCTCGCCCAGAGCTTAGCTATTCACAATCGGTCGATTTAATGCAGCTCAGCCAGCCGGCTCAGCTGTAATTAACGTGTTGGTTAAGCGATCGATTCGTCGTCGATTTAAAAATAAAAAAAAATTAAAATAAAAATCGTTACAGACTGCACTGTTAAAATTTTCTCTATGGAGCTTCTTACACTGTATTAGAAGTTTTATTCGGATACGGAACAGTGGATTCACCATACATTTACTGTGTGTTCAATTTACGAACACAATAAATTTAATAAAAAATTTTGTAAAATTAAATTACTTTTTTGTCTTTTTTCTATTAATTTTAGTAAAATCAATAATTTTCATTTTAAATTTCAAAAAAATGCATAGCAATTTACGATGCTGCACTGAATTTGTAAATTTACACAACTTTTGTACGGTAAATGTGTAGTAAGTTCACAATCATTTTTAACAGTGTGGGCAACTGCTTCTCTCCATGATCGGAATTAATTGGTGGGGAAAAAATGCGAGAATCCAATTTTTGTCATCTATTTTATTGCGTCAAAACCAAATCACATAAATGACGTACGATACTTAGGAAATAAATATAATATACATTGTATTGTACTAATTGTAAGACGCTTTGCGATATAAGTACTAGACTCTTGCGTGTGTTGGTTTGGTTGAAAATGAAAAAAAAAAAAATTGCAAACAGAAAATGATATAATAATAACAGTATATAAACTTTAAAGTATAATTGGCTGGTGCATTCGAAATTAAGTGCGTAGTGTTTGATGGAACTGTTGTACAAATTTTTTTTTTCTATTTTTTAGATATCAATTTTATTATTCTTGCAGCGGTGTGGCAAAATTCCTCAACTCGTTCAAACGGTTCCCTTTAAACTCAGGAGCCGATTTCGGTGAATATCGAACTTCACGTATTTTCGTTTCAAGCTTTGCGCGGATCGGTACACAGACGATATTATCGTACGCATTAGGGAATCAGCTTGCAGTTCGTCAACTAGTTTCGGTGTGACTCATCCGTAAGCTGAAGGAGAGACAGGCTTGAATCGCGATGTCTGTAGCCGATGCACAAAATCACACAACAGCGATATTGTCACAGCGTTAATTTTAATCTGTCCGATAGCAAACGCGAGCTTCCTAACAACGAGAACCGAACGTGAAGCGATAAACTCGGTGCAACGAATACGTCTGTCTTGACTTGGGTTAATCTCGTTCGTCGGTGAAACTTGACGTTTTGCAATTTCGACCGAAAACATAAAATGATAAAACAGTGCACGATTTACGTGCATCGTTAAAATTGTTTAGTACCTGCACACGATATCGATTAGCTACTGCGGTTACAAACATCGACGCAAGTGATACAACGAAATGAAAATCGTCGATGCGGATAAATTTTCATTACTGGAAACTAAAAATTACCTAACAAAACACGATAATCTTCAAATTACGACTACGGCTCAACGTGTGTATTGGAGAATAATTACAGTGTGAAAAATAGGGTTTCGATAAGCCTCCTTGACACGTTCGAATAGAATTTTTTCGTGGAAAATGAATCAATTTAACTTTCGTCAACTTGTCATAATCGTGTAAAAGTTGAAACATAACCGCTATAAACTGATGACTAACCACTCTTGAATGAATAAAATCAACCGATTTCACCGAACAATTACTGCTGTCAAATATTGAGTGACCGTTGATTAATTCTTATGGAATAACCGTTCCATTTTATACAAGGATAGCAGACGTCATAATTGATATCGATTTTATTCCGCAGGTTATTCTGACCCTGGCCTTGGGGATGGGTTTGGCGTTTTGCGAGCCGCCGGTAAGCAGCCAGTACGGTGTGCCGGGAAATTTTGATGGTCAAGGCAGCCATGGGGTTGGTGGTGGTCATGGGGGTGCGGGAACCGTGACGAACAGCTACGGGGCTCCGTTAAATGGAGGAGGACACGACGCCCACCAGGATTACATCGACAGTCAGGTGAAATTTGGGAATCCATCACCTTGAAAGTACAATTTGAGATGAGAAGAATTTGGGAATAATTTACGATACGGAAATTCAAACTGTTTTGTGCAATTTTTCAATAATTTCGGGTCATTGATTGGGAAACTTTTCAACTTTGGGGTGTGAGAGTAGAATTGTTGAAAAAATTGCACTTAAAGAGTCTTGGTTGTATCAATTAGCAATTTTGTAGTTTAGAATTTCTGATATAGAAATTTCCGATTTTTCTCACAGTACGAATTCCAAGTTTTTAGATCAAACATGTTTCTAACCGTACCGCATTTTGAATCACCTGTTTTTTTTTTCTTTTTTTTTTAATTTAATTTTTTCAATATTTCAAAGTCTCGTTTCAACACTTTGTTTTTTTAGAATCCCCAGTATTGAACGATTCGATTTTTTTTCTCTTCTTCTAAGAAATTTCTAAAAAGAAATACTTGCAACACGTAGTTTTCAATCGTCATTGAATTGATTTTTGTAATGAAAACAATTTTCCGGTAAATTTCAAATCGAACTATAATCAATACTTTCAATAAATTTTATCACGGTATATTTACTATCAAATCATTATATTCTTAAGCTACAAAGATCTTTATCAAAAAAAATAATAAACGAAATTTCAGCGGCCTTATTTCAAATCTTTTGAAAATATTTGAAAAGAAAGAGTAGATTCATCGATTTCACCCTACGATGACTTATTTTATTCAAAAAAGAAGAATAAAAAAAAAAAAAGCTATACAGTTTCTAAAAATTCACAAAAACACAATGCTAAAAAACATTTTCTCCAACCGCACTTTCCCCTATTTATGCATATCCAAAGCGATTTTCACGGCTTGCGAGTATAATAATTTCATTACGACTATCTAGTGAATAGAATTGCTAAAAATTACCGATTCTTTATGAACCTGCAATCTCTTGAATCTCTTAAAATCGTTCGAGAGGTCTAATTAAGGGATAAAATACGGTGAGGATGAGGAATTCAGTCTACAGAGATTGCAGACTTGAATTTTAACAAAAGTTGATTACAACTATCTCGTAAATAGAATTGCTAAGAGTTATCGATTTTTGTCATTAACCTGCAATCTCCTAAAACTGTTCGGGAGGTCCAATTAATGGATAAAAAAAAAAAAAAAGAGACACGACGAGGATGAGGAATTCAGTCTACCGAGATTGCATACTTGGAGCAAAGTAGAAACTTCCGCAAAAAGTGGTGCGATAGGAATCGCGAAGGGTAGGACGAGAGGGAAGGTTGGGGGTGGTTTGCTCGCATACGTCGGGGGGCGCATGCAAGTGCAGCAAAGTGGATTCTTGCATAATGGGAGCATTTAGATTCACCGTAGCGATTGTAGCGACCCGCCGAGTCGCGTATATAGACGATAAATGTTTGTCGCGCGTCTAATGCTCTCGGCATGGTGTCCCGGTGTTGTAAACCATGCGAACCTGCCGACCCGACCCGACGACCACAGATAAACCATTTTATGGTCCCCGCCGCCGGCTTCCACAATAGTGCGGATACCTCTCTTGTATGTGTGTGTCTCTAAATTGCGAAAAGTAAGTCCCGCTCTTTACTTCTTTGTGCACGTTGGAAGCGAATCGGGAACGTCGCGTCGTTATTGCGTCGAAGAGATTTAAGTCGGGATCGTGTTCCTGGTTAATGTTCAGGTCAAGCCTCTCGCCTTATCCGATCCAGTTTTGCCCGTGAAATTTTTACTCGCTTTTATTCTTTACGTTTTAAAAATTATTTCTCACTCTCTCTCTCTCTCTCTCTCTCGTGTATAACGCATACCATTCTCTTTTTCTTTCTTATTCTTCTTACATCTTTTTTATACTTCGGATGAAAGATTGAAGTAAATCTTTAAAGGAAAAGTTTAGACGCGTTGTCCTTGAGTGTCAAAAAAGAAAAAAGAAAAAGAAAGATAGGCTGATGGTTCACTTTTTTGGTATACCTTTGATTACACCGCAAAAACGAAGGAATTGATTCAAAGGTCGTAATTTTAGAGGTAACAAAAATTTTCATTGTGTTTTTAGCTGTCTCGTGATGGGAAATGTTTTTTTTTTTGTTTTTTTCTTAATTTAATAAATTCCTCGGAGTGAGGAAGAAAACTCTTGTGATCGTAGAGTTTTTCTTTGAAACGTGTGTAGCCTCAGTACTCTGAATTCAATTAGTGAAAAAAACTGCTTTGAGGTATTCAAGATGAGAAAAGATGGTGTATTAAACGAGAAATTACTTTGCTGGAATAATAGAGAAAAACTTTCCTCCCCAATCAATTTCAAGATCTAAAGTTTTTCAGGCATAAAAAGGGTTTCTTTTGTTCTTCAATATTGCAACACAAACTACCCTCCGGTATAGAAAGTGGTAACGGCATAAAAACCCGAGGGAGTAACGGGGGAAAGAAAAATGAATAACTACAACTCGGAGTAAAAGCTGCATTACAAAAGCTTGAATGACGAAATTATCTCGCTGCAGCTCGACTCTGACGCTGATTGTTTAAGCGAAAGGGATAGGGAAGAATTGAAAAACTGACAAAACGAACGCGAGACAAATTAAAAACCGTCGATTCTTTTTTTCAATTCGCTTACAATTCATCCATGCATTTTCTTTCGTCATTGGTAACAAAACGCGAAATGCAACGGCTTAACAAAAGGCGGAGGACGACGATTGAGAAATCCGACTTACTTCCAGCCACGGCTATATACGTATAATACTCAGCTATTACAAGATCCCCGAGTAGCTCTCCATATTCATAGTATCGCTATTACACAGTTCAGAGGCCTCGTTCCGAGCTACATATTTTATACGTGTGAATATAAACTGACTACCCGATCCTCTCGTTCTCCTTTACATTCGGTACGAGCGGCTGAAGAATTTATTCCTACAAACATAACTACCAGACGTTTATCAATAAATTTATTATCATGCGAGCGAGAAAGAACTAAAACTGATTTACGAGGCCTTGAAGCAATTTTCCACTTCGCTAATTTCAGTCACTTATTTTGTTATTTCAATTTTTTTTCCCCATTATTTAACCTACCGTCTGTTCGTTATCCAAACTTCAATCTTACAACGTTCAGACGCATGTCTGTAAAATAACAGGAAAAATAGAAATAAATTTATTTCATGCAAACAAAGCTTTGAGATACACGTCGACGATTCATTGCAATATCGATGATTCTATCGTCGTCTCTGATGTAATGTTTTTGGGTTTTTTATTAGTTTTTTTCATTTTTTTATTTTTTATTTCTACTTTAAATCCTCAGCCGAAATCGTACGAGTTTGGTTACGCGGTGAAGGACGCGGCTTCCGGAAATGATTTCGGACGTCGTGAGACCAGCGACGGTGAAACGGTGCGGGGTGAATATCGAGTCCAACTTCCGGACGGGCGTACTCAGATCGTAACTTACACGGCTGATTGGAGAACTGGATTTCACGCTGATGTAAGGTACGAGGGTGTCGCCTCGTATCCCGATCAGTACAACAACAATAACAACAACAACAACAACTACAACAACAACTACAACAACAACAACGGATACAACGATCTGAACGCGAATAGTCTCGATACCGGATACAACGGAGCTGGTAATTACAACGGAGGTGATTGAAATTTCTTTGAAGAAGAAGCTGAGCTTTCGTTGTAGTGAAAAATCAATGGAAGCAAAAGCGCTGTCAGATTCTGTGACGCTTAAAGCGAATCTATTGATACAAAGTCACTGGGACGGTCATATTTTCACCTGACGATTTCATTGTCAGCTTAAAATCGTTATTTTAACAGGCTGATGTTTGTAAATGCAAGATTCTAAACGAAATTCAAAATTTCGGGAAAAGTTGCGAATACACTTTGATCATTGGTTCAGGTCTCCAATATTTTTCAGTCGCGAGACGTAGGTTGTGGAAAATACGAAATGACGTTATTGAGGTGATTTTGGGTTTTATTTAGTGGGAAATAAAATAAAAATAACTGGACGGACAGGAAATTTTTAATCATCGCAGTTTCAGATGCTGATTTTAGAAAATAACCTTTTTTTTCTTCATGAGAGCTATTAGTTTGATCGTTTGGGATTGCAATGATTTGAAATACTTTTCATTTATTATTGTTTGAAATATTGTGTTCCGAGTCGTGATTCATTGAGTGGTGTACAAATTTTAGGTAACAACGGAGCATACAACGGGAACAACAATTATCACGGCAGCAACGGGAATTATAACACAGGCGTTGGTGTCAGCGGTGTCAACAACAATTACGCCAACGGTCACAACAACAATTACAACGACAACAACTACGATGGAAACAGTTTGAACGGCGGTTACAACTATAACGCGGGATATTCGAGCAACGCTAATAATAATTTCGGTTCGAAATCCCCGGTCTCATCATACGGAACGCCAGCGTTTCACTGACGGAATACAACGAATGTAAAAACCGTTTAACAAATTAAGTGGAGAAAAAAAAATATATATTTATCGATCAATTTAACGGTGGGATTAAAATACGTACCTGTATACCGTTTCTTGTTTTTTTTTCAGGTGTAATTTTTTTGTATCCATTTTTTTGTAATAAAATTTGTAAAAGAAACACGTAAAAGGATTGAAAAAAAAGAGAGAGAAAAAACGATAAGAAGAAACAATGCGGCGGAGGTTGAACGGCGGGATTCACCTCAGTTTCGACGTCTCGACTTTCGTTAATTAATTACTCAGCAATTAAAGGCCTAGGATTCTTACACTCGTACGTTACACGCGAATGTAACAGAAACGAGATATATAATACATTCCCACGCGATGATCTCGTAATCCTTGATACGCAACGCACGCGTGGGTATAACGCCGATTACTTTTAATGTTTCACTGGTGAGTCTGTGCATTTTATTGTGCCATTTTTTTCCCTCGATCTTCCATTTCACTGTATAGATATATAAATATCTATCGTCGTGTAACATAGGGGAAAGTATGAATAGACCGAAAGCGTTTATTACTTTCAAGATAAGAATTAATTCTTCTACATTGAAATACATAATATATTGTACATATGTAGATGAATTATACGACTAAAATAATTAGCGTGTTTACCCACATTGTCTTTGTTTCAAACAAAGACGTGATATTAAACGAAACCGGCAAAAGTTCCATGAGAATTTAACTTTTCTCTTTTTTCACTTTCAATTTATCGTCATCAGTTCGCCTGTCGCTATCATTTACGACTGTAGAACCAAAAACGTTGAACTCGAAGAAAAATTAATGAATTCCAATACACTTGAGAAAATGTATTTGACTCGTTCTAGGCTTCCGAGATATTTTTATACCTCGTCTTTTTTTCGACATAAGAGAATTAATTTTGTCGCCTCGTAATTGGAGAATAAAAATAAAAAAAAAAAAATGGATACTTGAAAGATTTAGTATAGACAAACTAAGCGTTGTTGCAATTGTTGCAACGATCATTTTTATTAACGATTTTAACCTGCTCTGTTTTTAGACATAAAATCTTTCTTACAGTTGTATCATAATATTAATTATATTTCGTTCGTTGTATTTCGCATATTTGTAGAATCATACAACGATTGGATAAAAAATCGTCAAACGGATTGAATCACACAGAGACTAAACTAGACAAGCTAGTTGGCACAGTGAAGCAAATTCACAACTGAGTTGGTCTGCAGAATGTTTACGCGGAGCAAACTTCTGTTTGCAAATTGTTAGTGCACTCAACCGGGAATTCTTGCCAGACCGAATCTGGGTACGAAATAAGTTCAGAAGCAGTTGGAACGGCTGCGAGCATCTTTCAGGCGAGGGAAACGAGGAAAAAAAAGGGGGGGGTGGGGGAGGAGGATATCCGGCTCGAAAATTGCGGAAGTCTGAAAAAAAAAAAAAAAAAAAAAAAAATTGGGGAATACTTTGTACACGTGAAATAAGAAGGAAGAAAGGCTCACGGCAAAAAGAAGATCAACGATCAAATCGAAGCAAAAAATTATACATTGTATAAGAAAGATCTCGTTTATTATATTCACCAGAAAATTCAAGTAACTATTTTACAGGATTTTTTCAGTTAAATCGAGCCTTAACGTTAACGGATTGTTACACCAATATGAAAAATTATGATAACAGTTGTGAGAAAATTTAGTTCGAGCGACGATAATCGAAAAGAATATGAATAACGCACGCTAGATTTTTTGGTCAGAGCTAGAAAGGCATTTTTCAATTTGTAACTGAAAATCGATTTTTCTTGGTTATGGCAGAAATGTAAATAATTAGCGATCGCAGGGTGAGCAAGACTGTAAATTTCTCTCCGGGATAACGTTCCTGCGCAACGTGGCAATTGCAACTTATTGTAGTATCAAGACGAGTAGGTATTATACACGAGTGCAGTTCACATGATGCAACCGTTTGAGCTGCATCTCGAGAAATGCCCAACCCACCTCTTCATTGTCACGTATATTGAAGAGCGAGTGTTATAAGCGTGTGTTTCTCTGTAATACATCGCAAATTCAATTAGAGATCGTATCATTTTCAGCAACACACACGGTTTAACGTACGTGTATTGTGTACGTGCTTTACATATATGCCAATGTACGCGTAACTCTCGGGGCTGTAATTAAAGTGGAATAGGAGTTCTGACTCGCATGTAGGTTATATATATATACCTCGGCTTACTGTTTGGCAATTTGTTAATTAATGGAGTATAAACCCTCGGGCTTCCGCCTCTTCTGCCCAATTGGCTTGATGCGGGTTAATTTCCGAATCCTGACTCGGTTTTCCCGGAATAAAAACTCTGCTTCTTTTACCAATGTTTTCCTCTTTCTGTATAACAATGAAAGTCGAGGATAGCCGAGTATGTGCGTGAAATCCTGGAAATTGATCGACTTCGAAGTGAAATCTAGGCGGGAGATTCTCCTTTTCGCCAAGTTTAAGTTCTTAAAGAAAAAACCAGGGGATTTTCATAAAATTTTAGAATCGATTCGCGATTCATGGAAACTGTTGCCGATCACCCGACACAGCGTACAGAGATACGCATCGATTATACACGGCCGGTGCGGACGCAGGGAAAAAGGACCGTGATGAGCCAGACAAAGGATATAAAAAATTGAAGAGAAAGTGAAAAGAGATTAACGCCGAGCGGCGGTGTATAACGTGTAATGTGTATGCAAATTACGCAATGCGTACTATGAGGCTACGTATATCGCGTCTAGGATACGTAACAATCGGCCGGTTTTCATCGTTTGGAAACAGACGATCAACCACCCTTGAAATCCACCGTGTACACCTCTCTCGCTATCTGATGACAGTTATTGAAATCGTTTGGAATCTGTGAAATCACAAGAAATTCGTGCTGTTCGTTTCGTGAAATCGTTTGAAACCCTCTGACATCGTATAAAATGTTGTAATATATTGGAAAACTCCGTAAGATCTTGAGAATTTCCTAAATTCTTTGAAACAACAAGAGACTGGAAATCTGATGAAATTATGATGAAAACTCGGTGAAGTCTCTCGATATTCTGCAATTCTGAAATCGAGTGTGTCCAGACACAAACTGATCAATGATTGACCTCTCAAAGGTGGCGAGGTGATCGGTTTCCGTTGCAGAAAGAAAAATTAACGATCGAAACACGGCACGATGCCCAATTCCTGAAAACGCCTCGATTCGCGGACTGCAGTGATGTCAAAGTCAAAAACAGCAGGCGACCAAAAACTGTTTCGCTTAAGCTATTACCCGGGATTCCGCGGTTCCCATATGCGGCTGATCGAGTAGTTCACATCGGGTTTCACTCAGTCGGTGTGAGCCTGCATCATCGCTACAAACGAATTCGACGTCAGTGCGACGCAGCATGACGACGGGATGGAAAAGCGGAAACAGTTTCACGAAAGTAATCGCGATGTCAACATCATTCGAAACGATTTCGCAATCTCCGAAATCACACTAAAGTCAGTAATGTCGAAGTAAAATTCTGCCTTGAATTACAGAAATCTCATTGTAATGTTAACGAAATCGCGAGAGATCACCTGGTCAAAGTAATCTCTCGTAATCGCTCAATAAAATCTAAGCAGTCGTGAAATATTTCAATCACGCTGTTACTTTTTATTCCTGAGGAAAAAAGCGAGCGATGCGAATGAAAGCGATACCACATCTCAGAGCACAACAGCCAAAGTACAAAGTGAGAGCCGTTTTTGGTCTATCGTGCTTTCGACTCGAGTTTGGTGTAACAGGATGTTGATGATGACGACGGTGGCTTAACCGAGTTGCCAAATTGCGGATTACGGAATTTCGGTACTGATTACAGGATGATCGAGTGAGTCGTTACGGAACGGCGGTTAAATATTGCGGAGGGGGGGGGGGAGGGGGGAATTAATACCTCACACTCGGGTTGTTTCCTCCGCGGATAATTTCAGCTCTACGGTTATTACCCGCTCGATTCGACGGAACAAAGTAATGAAAATCCCATCGCGAACGACGGCTAATTTCACTCGACACGTTCAACGTCTCGGCCCGTTAACAATCTCCCGTAAAGATTATACCAACACATTTCCGACTCTGGCACAGCGCTGATTGAGTAACTGCTGATATCGAGTTCATAACATGGACCTCAGACCGCGCGCACCGCGCTTCGAGAGCTTTCGTCCGAATTTCGCGCTTCACCGAAACCGAGCTTTTCTCAAACCGCGTAAAAATGATCAGAACAAGCGTAATCGGCACAAATTATCGATGCACCTTCAGCTCGGAATATCGTTCGGAAACGGAGCGAGGCACGTTTATTATCCGAACTAATAAATGTAGTAAAGCGTCGAGTCCAACGAAAGGAAAAGTAGGATGGACTGAACAGAAACTACACACGCAGAGACCGCTCAATGATTCTCAAAGGCAGCTTCGGGCTAAGACCGTCTCTTGGCTTAATGCGACCGGTGCTCTGAGATGTTTGTACCTACCGAGAGACCGGAGTAATTTGCGATGAGTACAGTAAAAGGGAAACAGATTGGCCGGATGACCCGACTAGCGCTTCGAGCCGTGCTCTTATATGCGGAATGCTCGAGTCCAACGTGGGCTTTGCGATGCAATGTTAGGAAATTACCAAGGCATATTCAATCCGCGCGAAAAACTGAGGACCGATCGGTGCATTTATTTATTTATTTATTTTTTCTTCCATCTTTTGCAGTCATCGTATTTCATGGATTTTATGTCAAGTTTTTTTCCGACATTTTCTGATAGCCGTTCTCACATCGCGATGAACATGGGGAAAAAATTTATCGATTCGGTGAAAGATTCGTCGAGTTATGCGCGTAGGTGAAAATTTTTATGATAGATACTTTTTCAGAAATTTTATCGTTTCGTCGCTGATGTAATTTAATGGAAAATAATGAAAGCTTAATATCGATTAGTAATTATACCGCACGATTTAATCACATCGAAGAAAATCGCCAAGTTTATTGCCTTGAAAAAATTGTAAAAATAAACTTTGCCAACGGCAGTTAACTTTATCTTGATTTATGTGATTGAAAGAATTTTTAATACCCGGGTTGGAAATTTCTGTACGAGTGGATTTTGAGAACAAGTTACGGCTGATCAAACTCAACAAAAAGAGCGCGGCTGGTTGAACATTATATGTAAATAAGAATGCGGGTGTTGAAAAAAGATTTTTATAGACAGAGGCAGATAAATTTAGAATACGAAACATCAATATTACGCCTCGGAATTTCGAAATTTTTCGGATCATTTGATATGTCTTGAAGGTGAAACGCCACGTGGACGGAATTATTGACTGAATTTAATTTTCACTCTGTCCAATTTACAAGACGACAAATTGTTCTAACAAAAAAAATGTCACGTCGATGAATTTAAAATCACACTTCAGTGTGAAATGACAAAAAAGTTGAATGGATCTTTGATCTCCACAGTGTTTGAATTATTCAGAAATCACTGCGATCCTATTCTGACCTCGAAATAAATGTCAAAGATCACAGGCTTGAAAACAAAAATTTGGTAAAAAACCAAAACGTCCAAAGAATAATACAATCAGAGTATCGAAATATCGATAATGCAAGAGAATAAATGGTAGAATTCAAAAAAGGAGGATGTGAATTGAATATGAAAATTCAAAAACACCTAAAATTAGTAAAAGCGTTCAAATAATCAAAGTCAGCGAAAGGATGAAGAGTTTGCAATCATTTCTGCTGGGTGAAAATAAATCGCGGTCATCTTTTATTACGCTTGCCGAATAGTATAAGAGATTTTATGACTTGACGCGAACTTGGAGCGAAGGAAAAGAGTCAGGAAATATCAAAAATTGGTGGAATTGTAAAAATGATCGACATTAGGGAATAACGAATGAATTTGCAGACCATTGCTAATTCGGAAAATCCATAGCAGTTCTTCCTTCATGCTCGAATTGCGTTCAGAAATAATTTGCACGGTCTCGAAGTGCGGAAGATTTTTATCTATGAACCCGGATGTATCGTTATTTTCTTGATACATCCTAACAGTCAATTAATACTCTCAAATTGTTTGGCGTACCTTTCAAAAACCATCGCACGTGGAAAAATGGGATTTATCAAGTTCCGATCTGATTAAATAATGGTTTTTTTTTTTTTGTTTTTGAGGCCTAGGTCGAAGGCACGTGCACGTATAAATTGTGAAGATCAGTTACTCCCAGCACACACCTGATTAATCAATAATGTCTGAAGGTGAGCAAACACGTGAAACCGATGTCGAAACATGTTGACTACCCAAAGCGTATAATCGTGCTCGGCATCGAAGTGTTTAAACACGGACGAAATAATAACTCAAACGAATATCTCGAAGGCAATCGCTGGTACAGAATTACACTTTCAAGTTGGAAATAGATTCAAAACATATGGCGAAAACGATAAGAAAAAAAATTTAACGTTTCCGCATGGTCTGATGCCGTTGACTAATTAACACAAATGCGAAACTCACATCCGGGTAAATATTCGAACGATATAATATGTTGCGAAGAATTTTCAATCGAATTGATGTAATTATTTTTATAAATATGATTTTCGAATTAATTTTGTGAGAAGTTGATGTAAAAAATTATAACTACACGGAGATGGGATCATAAAAACATTCGGGTGTTTGAAAAATTGAATTTTTATTAGGATTTTTCTCCCAAGATTTTATCCTCCTGTGAAATGATATATGGTCGAGGAAACTGTTCCATTGAAAACCAAATACCAATTCAACAACACTGAAAAATATTCGTCCATCAAGCAGTGAACCTTTTTCACCATTGAAATTAATTGGTTCCACTGTTTTTGGAATCTAAAATTATTTCTCGTACTCTGCATCTAATCTCCGATCCGATGGATGAAAAAAATGGTGATCAAGCTCTTTTGACTTGCCATTCTAGCATGGATGCATGGCACTTGCCATTTTAGCCACAAAAATTGAGGGAATCGGTTACCATAACTTAGAAGCAGGATTGAGTCGAAACATTAAAAAACTTCTAGACCGACAGATTGTTGGAGCGCTAAACTGAAGTGGCTTGCTCATTTTAAGATTCGAAATGGAACGAGCATTTCTATTTCGTTTGAAATATTTTCACTGATCAATTCACACGCAACTGATTTACGGGCTGAACAGAAAAATCTGTAACCACTACTTCGAATTTTGAATATCTTGTCCAGATTCTCTCGATGCTAATAAAAAATTAGCAAAAGAAGCAGCGACTACAGATGATCCCAAATGGGAAGAGAAAAAACCCATGGAACTTTGCTCTCATGTCAGAATATGATTCTACATGAAGAATACGTTTTGCGCGCTTGAATAACTCAAATGTTGAATCGATACAAAATATTTTTGTAACGCGTTTCATTACCTACTTTAACCTTCGAGCTCTTGACTCGAAGAAACATTTATTTAAACAAACTGAATTTGTTTTGGTACAAAAATTTCATATTATTTAAAAAAAAAAAAAACAATTACGGTGCCGTCAATCAAATTCAATCATAAAATTGCATGAAAGTATTGCGAAGATGCTGTAATTATGTTGAATATTATGCTGTTTAATTTGATTTCATGAAACATTATTATGGCTGAGATAGCGCCTTTTGAGTTGGAACTTTGGAAGATTATGAATAAATATAACCACGTGAACATGGGATCATGAAAATTTTCACGCGTTGTAGATTTGGATTGTAGTCACACTCTGGATTCTCATAAACGTTCGATTTGTTTGAATATTGACCGTGTAAGAAAACCAATGTACCCGGAAATTCATCTTCAATAATTGTATCGTCTTAATGAAAAACCAAATTTCAATTGGATTGAACTGAAAAATATCTATCAATTAAAAAATATACCTTGTTCAACATTGAATTAAATTCGATCAGCTTTTCTGGTGTATAAAATTCTTGAAATTTTTCATACCCGACGTCCAATTTTCGAGTTGATGGATATGACAAGAATGCGAAACCGAGCAAGTCGAATCCGAAGAAAAGAATTCTAGAAAAAGAAAATGTATATCAAAAGAGACAGTATCACGCAATCCCCATCAAGTATCGAATTGAAAAAATATCTGGCCATAAGGTGAAAACGAATATACGAAACCAAACACAGCTTACGCCAACTGGAGATATTTTTTTTCACCGCGATTGTTAAAATCGAAGGATGAGAATTCGACGGAACGGAAATTTTTTTTTGAGACGACAGTATTACGCAATCCTCATCAAATGAAAGAACCAAACAAAATTATGGTCACGAGGTGAAGACAAATAGATAAAGTGGAATTCTGGTTGCACGAACTCAAGATATTTTTTATTAATACTAATAAAATCGAAAGATAAGAATCCAACTAAACGGAAAAGAATTATTACAGCAACGAATTGCGGAACCGTCGTTAAATGGAGTGGTAAAAAAAAACTTTGAGTCACGAACCAGATATTATTTTACGTTTATTGAGTGATACGGAAAGGTGTCCATTTTTCCACCACTCTCGGACTTGAGGCAATCTTCCGGAAGTAGTTTGGGGGTAGTCTGGACGGTATAAATACCGAATCTCTGGCCAACGTACGATACTGACACTTCTTCCGAAGTACCTCAACACTCTCAACATGAAGGTTGTCGCCTCCCTCGTCTTTGCCGTCTTGGTGATCGCCCAACTCTACACCATGATCGAGGCTAAGCCCGATCCCAGTAAGAACAAACATTCAATACTAATAATAATTATTCTCAGAATTGCGAGTTGGAATTTTCTTTACCGATTGAAGAAAAGTACAATTTTATGAGGGTGGTTGTGGGATCCGTAGAATGAGGATGGGGTTCAATTTTCAAATTTGAAAAGATCCAAAAACACGAAATCTCCAAATTTTGGTAGTGCAACTTAAAGTAAAGAAATCAAATTTCTACGAAACACCAAAATTTCGAATGGTGTGAAATTCGACGGTCAAAGTTTTGAAAAGACAAAATCCTGAAAGGGCATAAATCTGACAAATCAAAATTTCAAAAGTGCAAAAATGAGAAAATTTACAAATTTGAATCTCCAAGATTTTCGGTTCTATGAATTTCTGGCTTGGAGAAATTTCAACGGTTTAATATTTCTTTGTTTTGGATTTTCGATATTTTTACGTTCGAAATCCTGGTCATTCCGATTTTCGATTTTTCTCAATTTTTACACCCACTCGTTGAATAAACTACGTTGCGTGGGCATATTTTAATTTTCAGAATCTTACTCCATCAAAACTTCACTTTTCGGAACTTTATTCAATCGTAACTTGAATTTTCGGAATCTTACAGTTTGAAACTTTGAGCCGTCGGTTTTCCGACCATTCGAAACCTTGTTGTTTCGTCGAAGTTTGATTTCTTCCCTTCAAGTTTCGCCACCAAACAATTCGTAATTTGACACATTCGCAACTATTCAAATTTGGAACTTCAACTCAACACCAAAATATTCATTCGTTTTTTCGTCACGTATCAGCTATCGATATTTACACGGTTACTGTAAAAAAAATTCATGTTCCAGGTAAGATCGTCTATCTTGCGCCTGGTGGCAAGTGAATGCGTAAGGTGAGTTTGAAACAAGTCAGTCAGTTCACAATTAAACTCATTGTCATTACAAAAATGTCCGTTCAAGCCTCAAGTACTTTCAGGCTACAAAAGCGTTCCGCCTATTTTTCCTACAACTATTAGTGGTCGTGTTAATTGTTTTACAGAGTTTTCGAATAATGGTAGATTATGACGTTCCTCCTGTTTTCGACAAATCAAAATCAAGACACAAAATAAGAAATGCTGTCGTCACTACTAATCCTTTTCAAATATTTACCTGTTACAGCCTGTAACTTCGAACGGTAATTGATCTTGAACGTGGACTATAATTAAAAATGTCAATCTACTTGAGTCCAGTTGTCTCGAAATAAGTGACGTTCACATCCAGCCCCGAAGACCAACTGCGTATAAAATAATCATGTAACTCTTGGAATCAATAAAATACTTTTTGCTCTCCATAGCGTTTAAACCTATGAAAAAATGCAAAGTAAAAATGACAACCGAATCGAGAAGCGAACGAACGGCGATAAAATTGAAAAAATATCATCGATGTAATCAAAGCACTATTTAAAAGTCCAATGAAAATTCACGAAATGCATAAAACGTTCGATCACAACATTAAAAGTTCATTTTTTTTTTTTTTTTTTTTCATGCATTTTGTTCATCGATGCTAATTGTCAACTTCCTTGATACATGCTTTACAAAACGGTACAAATACAGTGTCAACTAATGCGAAGTTGGATGTTCTTCAAAAACCCGATAAGAAAAAGCAGTAAAAAGAATCTCAAAAAGTCTTGATCCTCACAATCTTAATAAAGTACAATTTTCGTAATCAGGACGATATCCAATCGGTGCAACAACGACTCCGAAAAATGCGTCTCAAATCACTCGTTACTATTATCGTTATGTTTGATTTTTGGGTTGGCCGTTGCCCGGACCATTGTTATCCGAATAACCATATCACATCGTTTTTGTATCAAAGCTCAAGTTTCGTAACGATATTGCTAAGCATGAAAGCCTGCGTCGAGATGAGATGATCCCGCATCATCCAGATCGCGATCTCTTTCACGGAGTGGATCTTCGCCGTAACTGGCAAGTCATATATTTATTACCGTAATTTTTCTAAGCTTTTTTTTACAGCCAGAGTAACTGGGCTCGAATCGTGAAGCGCGCCACTCATCTCTCATCGTTAATTGCTGCTGGCGCATTGCAGGAGAGAAGAAACCTTTACTCGTAGATCTACTAATCGCAACTCATCCTTGCGGTTCAGATCCGCCCGAAGCCGATATGCGATCTGGAAATTGAAATTACCGCACCGCGGTATCTGGAGTGCAAAGCATATTGCGTAAGCGGTTAATCATCGGACTTGACATTTTAATGGACGCTGTTTTCCAAGGTTTAGTATCCCGGCTGCGCCACCTTTGATGTCAATTAAATTCGGAAAAAATCATCCAACAACAATGAACGCTAGTCGAGCGAGATCCTCGATAAATCTTTGAGCCATTTTACGCAACGCAGCGCCTGACTTATCGCTCTTTTTCCACGTCTTGAGGAATCCTTACGACACGTTTATTACGAACAAGGAAACGTTCAGAGGTTTTTATACCGCGAATGGTTAAACGACGTTCAACCTAACTCGGAGCGATTCTCCTTGAACGTGAAACTCCGACGTCTTGAATCTCGAATCCACGTTGCGGAAATAAATTGACGGGAATTACCGCATGTCCTAGGACGTTTCACCGAGAAATTTGCGGAGCCAAGGATTATACATCTATAAAATTTCACAACGAGCGAATCCCTCGCGGCGGGAGAAAATTGCATCTGTCAATTGGAACTGCGGTTCGAGAGTCTGTATTTTTTATTTTAATTTTTTCTCTATTTTCACCAAAAATTAGAGACATGTCGAGGACAATGTCCTTTACACCCGTGATGCAGTTCGGTTTTGGGCATAGCGCGTAATGCGAAGACATTCGCAAAAGTTTGAGTAACAACGCTGAGTGACGGACTTGAGCGAGAAGAGAGGAGCCGAGAGGAAAACAGGAAGCAGGAATTTGTTGGCCGATTGGAAGACAGGAGATTTAAGGAAAGAGAGAATATTGCGTCGTCGTCCGCGGCGAATCGTCAACTTTGACATTTCATTGTAAAATGTAATTAAGAAAGTTAACCGATAAAACCCGAGGAAAATCACTCGGGGGCAAAACGCAACGAATTCAACGCCGGAAGCGAATTGTCGGTGACAAACAACTGCATCCCACCTCCCCTGCCCCGTGTTTGTTACAAAATTACGCCACTCGTACTTCATCGGTAAACAATTACTTGACGGAATCGAGCAGCTGCACTCAACAAAATTGCTCACTTTTCGACAGACTTGAGTGAATGAATTTTGACGTTTGCTTTTTCACAAGGATCAGAAATGTTATGGCGAAGAATTTAGCTGCCATAACACAGCTCGGTAAAGAATATATAAATATTTTTCATCAGTTTATATTGAAATGAATAATAAAAAAAAAAAAAAAAATAAGATCGATCAACACGAATTTTGAATATGAGTTCTAGATGTCAAATTTTCATTTCCTCCACGTAACTAATAGTATAAAAAAAAAAGGTTTATTATATAAGATTTGATGTTTTAGAAATCCGAACCGGTATTTTCTCAAACATTTGTTGTAAGTAATAGACAAACTTCGGTTTTGCAATGAAGTCACTTTTATGCTAAAATTTGAAAGCGAAACCGAAGTTTGTTGAATTATTATTCAAGATAAATGTTGGTAAAAATATATAATTATTTTAAGAATCCGAAATCTCGTTTTGGTTTCTTAAAAAGCAAAGATCAAAATTCGACATCTAGAACCCAAACTCCAAATTCGTTCTGAACAATGTGATTCAAATGACGTAATTGTTGATGGTACAAGCTGACATTCGAAGTATTCTTATTTCGCAAAATTCGCTTGCCAAATCGGGTGTATAATTCTGAGATTCGTGGCTCGATCCATGAAGCGCATAATTTTCTGCAGCAGCGTTTGCAACCATGTTCGGTAATTCGAGTGGGCGGATTACTTCGGCCCGTATAATAAACGTTTAACATGCCGTGCGTGATATTCGGCCCCATGAGAACTCGTTAAAGTTAAAACAAACGTTTTGCGCGCAGAAACGCTGACCACTTTCGCAATGCGTTACATATTCCGCCCGACCCACACACGCCTATAATTTTCCCCATACGAGTGGAAAGTATAACTCTCCTACGTGATGAGAGAGTTCTCTGAAAAGGAACGAACGCAGGAGTGAAGTAATAATCATCTCACAGCGCGCACGATCTGCCTGATTATCCACGTCTCATCCCGACGGAGGAGATGATCGATCGATCGATCCATCGATCGATTTCCCTCTGCGGACTCCAAAGACCCGAAGGATCGATCTTCGGGTCACGTGGTTCGCGGATGATCGTCACTTTTCCGGGCTAATTGAGAGCGACGTAATTTACACCGCCGGAAGCTTCCGGTCTTATATCTCAAGGACGAGGATCCGCCAGCTAGCGGGACGAATCTTCGGTCTATAAGTCGTTCCCAGAGGACGTGAAAGTTTCTCAAGTTCTACACTCAGCGACCCTCCGCAACGACCGTAAATTGATTCGTAATCCCTTCTCAAACATTCGGCTAAGAGGATATTCTGCTTTCCGGATGGCAGATGTCGCCCAGACTTCCTTTTGTCTGGGAAAAAAGTCGACCGAGTCAAGTTGAAATCGCTGTTTTATAAGGGAGGAATAAATAAACACGTTCGACTTTCGATGCTTGGTGTTGGAAGAGAAACGGAATTAAATAAAACTCGTGCTATTATTGTTCGTAAATTGACACAACGTTCCAGTTGGTCTCAAGTTTCACGTTCACGGGAATTTCTCGCTCCCGTTAAACAGCTTTTAGGTCAGAAATCACGCTGATCCGAACATCGTCGGAGCGTTTGTTTTTTAAATAATGAACCACATTGTGATAAGATACCCATTACAATTCCTCTTCGATTCACCCTCTTCAGGACACTATCGAAATGTTGAATCGAACGGCGTAAAAGCCTCGTCATTGAATAAGAACGTCCCGGGTTGATTTTGAATCGATCCTTGACAAAAGTTCTCGAGGAGCGTTTATTTCCTTGAGCAGATACGTTACGCGGCGTTTCGCAAAGGCACGCGCCACGTAACGAAGATAACCATTTTACGGATACGCTGAACGCCACGGCGAGTTATAAATAATAGGATGAAGGTGGTGTTTAAAACCAGAGTATGATGAATTGGCAATCGAGCGATAATGTAACTGAACGAGCAAATTGGTAAATCGCGGTGTCGAGCATGCGAGAGACGAACGGATGGTCGGTGCATAATGGAGCTGCATAGCAAACGTGCAGTTTTCTGCAGCCGCATAGTGAAGGGGCAAAAAAGCCGCTGCGGTACCCCGATTCCTCCGCCTAGAACCGCGTGCATCATCGCTAAACTGTAACAAAGAATCGGGCAGGTATATAAGCTCGGCGTTGGATCATCTTTCCAGTTCGCCTGGACTCTTCGTTCACAAAGCATAATATGATGAAACGTCTTCAGGTAAGTAAGAAACCCAACGCGACGTTGATTTTACCAGCGATTTGCGATTTCATTTTGTCAAGTCCGCGATAATGGAAAATCTTTTCACTCCGAAACGGTAGAAGCGGAATAAAAAACTTCATTAGCTTTTAGGAATTGTCGAAGAACTCTTTGTTCTCGGGTACCTTTCTACGTTTCATCGTCTCATTCATCCTACGTCAACCCGCGGTCATCACGCGGATTATAACCATCGAACGATACGTCGAGACGAATCGACAAGTCATGCGTTTCATTGATACTAGCAAATTACTTTCTGCACTCGATGTGTTCTTCGACGAAACAAAAACCAATTCTTAACTCCACCAGTGTAAACGTTGTTGTTAATGGAGATTGAGTTCACTTCTGGACTGAAAAATTTCTTCATCCTGTACGTACTTTCTTTGATCATGAAACGACACATAGGTCCATTGATTTTCTCTTTGGAATCAAACATCAGGTTTAGAACAAAGACAAATATTCCGTTCTTATGCCTCCATAAGAAGGTCCGTTTCCTTATCCATTCTTATCTTCGACCGTGAAAATACCAGTGTCAAAGATCAACGTAACTTCTCTTCTTTCGACCACGAAAAGACCGATCCACAGATCTTCTTTTCAAAATATGTTAAAATTCAGCCCACTTATCTCGTTTCTCATACCGTTTCTAACCTCGTATCTCATTCTCCTTCAGAATACAGGGTTGCTCATGGTGCTGGCGTGTCTAGGAGGGACGGTATCGGCCGGTCTTTTGCCAGGCGGTGGAGGAGGTTACCAATACAACAGGCCCGGAGGACCCGGAGGATCAGGTACCAATGGACTGTTTGGAGGCGGAGGCCAGAGGCCATCAGGATCCTACGGAGCTCCTGGTTTCCCCGGAGGATTCGGGAGTCCAGGAACTGGATTTGGCGGGGGGCCAAGCATCACCGGAAGTGGTTTCGGCGGACAGCCGTCCGGATTCCAGGGACCGTCGAACATTGGTGGCGGGTACAATTACAACAATGACAACGGCAGGGTGAGACAATTGGAAGCATTCGTCCTTGGAGTGAACACCCTTGGCAAGATACTGTAATTGACCAATCGGTAGAGAGTCGGTGATCAGAACGACTCTCAATAAGCCCGAAATCGAAACTGTGTCCTGCCTTGGTTTCGTCAATTAATGTCCTTGAGGATGTACTGGCTGAATACTTTATGATAAGGTAATAATCGGGGAAAAATCGTCCGCAATAAAGACAATAAGTAATTGAATTTTAACAATAATAATTCACAAAAGTTATCAATGAATTGTTTGATCAAAACATTGTTTGACAAATTTTTAAGGAATGTTTTTTTCCTTTTTTTTTTGTCGTGTGAAATGAATTCGTTGATTCCTCTGGAGACACATGAATTTTTGAAAGAATTTTCTTATGATTTTCAAATTTCCGTTTCAGAAAATTTGTAAAGGCTGTATTCATGAAACTATTTGACTGTAATTTACAACTATTTTGAATTCACGATTTTTCCGAGATTAATAGAAATTTTTAATTTTCAAAAACCGAAATTTCAAAGCAAAGAGAAAATTTTTAAAAAATTCAGGTGTATTCAGAAAAATTAACGGATTCGCTTCACATGACAAAAAAAAAAAATAAAACATTCCCTAAAAATTTGTTAAACAATGTTCTGTTCAAACAATTTATCGACAACTTCTGGGCATTATTATCATTCAAGTTTGATTTTATCATCGTCTTTATTGAGGTTGATTTTTTTTTTTCAATTTTCATTTTATCATAAAGTATTCAATATTGTCGACGAGATTCACTTTCAGTTAAGAACGTAGAGACTGTACATCCTTAAAACTTCTATAACGAGAAAAATTCCAAATTTGTGAACTCGTGGCTGACATGCAGACAACTGTTGTCCGATTAGTCGGCTTAATTTTCTCCCGTGAAATAAACGGACATTACTTGGCTACGTAGTTATGTGTCGGTTGGTATTCTTCCGTGGTAAGCCGTGAAAAAATTCTTCGCACTTGACTCGGGGAATTTTTCCTCATTTCGAGTGATGAACGAGTCGCGTTTCGTCTCGTCGCGGGTGATAAGCGTCGAGCTGAAGAGTCGCGAGCTGTTCTCACCCTCGAGTATCTCGCGAAAAAGGGTAATTCGCGTAGAGCTTTCCACAAGCGCGGGATGCAAATTTCAAAATTACCATTTTTGAAACCCTCATCCTCCTCACCACACACTCGATCTACACGCGGGCCGCGAATGGTGCTCGAATTTAATTATCCAACAATCAAGTTCGCCATCGCTCACCATGCTAATCGAACAAAAAACAGCCACGGATTCACCCTAAATCCACCCCGGGAATCAGGGATTTTTGGCGAGCGATGAAAAGAGCGAAAGAACCGAATTTTCAAACGATTTTCACTGGGTTAAAAAACTATTTTCATTCAATCGCATCTCGTCGAGGTTGGAGAACGTTTTTCGCTCATAAGTCAGTAGCCGCGACCTGCCGGAGGCACCAACGAACCCGGAAGTTAATATCGGGAATAATTCATTCCCCCGCGTAGTTATAAACGATCGTTTCAGCAGGTAGTCTGCAAACGATATCGATAAATCATCAGCGGCCGCAGAGAAATCGGATCGGTTTTTAGGCGCCGCCTTCGCAATTAGAAATGGCAAGCTCTGGCATTTCTCATCTGCACAACGCTGCGGACAACTAAAACCTAGGTACAGGCGTGTCTTTGACGTTGGATAAACCATCGATTAATTTAAAGACAAATGAATTTTGTACATATAAATACAGACAACGATTGAGAAATAAGATTAAAATTTTTTTTTCAAACTTGGTACTTTCAGCCGAAGCCCTACAGCTTTCAATACGAAGTGAGAGACCCGCCGACCGGAAATGACTTCGGCCAACAGGAAAACAGCGACGGAAATACGGTGCGTGGTGAGTACAGAGTCCTGCTACCTGACTCAAGGACCCAAATAGTCAGGTACACAGCCGACGATGCGAGCGGTTACAACGCAGACGTTCAGTACGAGGGTCAAGCTCAGTTTCCTCAGTTTGGAGTCGCCGGATATGCGGGAGGTCCCAATTACCAGGGTGGATTTGGCGCCGGTGGTGGCGGCCATCGCGGAGGTAAGGAAAAACAGAGATAGAAAGGAAGGAGGAGCGGGGGAGGATTTACCCCTGGCTCAAAATCCCTCGTGTTAGAGAGTAACCAAAAGATAAAACAAAACACTGCTGATATTAGGGAAAAACTAATTAACAAGATGCGGTAATTCTATCATTTCTCAAAGTCTCCGTTAATATGAAAGAGCGAAGCTGAGAAACTGATTTTCTTATACTCTCAGCCCATTCGGTCACATATTTTTCAAATCAATACTTTGGCCTGAATTTTGTTACTACGGGAGCTTCCAGGGGTTGCTGATCACGAATCTGAAGTCGGAATTTGATTTTTAATTTCTGAATCCAATATGGCGGATGTTAAATTGAAATAAATAATCAAAATTCGGTGGTTACGGCCAAAACTTGTTATTTGGGATTTGTTAAGGTTATACGAAGTTACAAGGGTCAAGTAAACTGTGATAAGGCTTTAAGTCAGATTGCTTCCCAAGTATGGGAAAAAAAAAAAAACAGGTACGCTGAAGACGATACAAAAAATGCAATGTAGAAAAAGGAAAGGTATATATTTGTCCTGTTCTGAGAGCTTTTGCAAGCTCAAGTTATTATTTTTTTCAGTACAATTTTTTTAAAAAATAATGAAACGCACTGTTCGAAAAATAGAGATGATTGGCGAACTTTTCTCTTTTCTTATTTTTTTCTTCTTCTTTTTCTTCTACTCTGCCGATAAGAGACAGGTTGCGTTTAATAAACGAACGAAGTGACGCGCATAATTGGATACGTGTTTATGGGAGGAAGTTGGTTGTAATTACGGTTTCAATGGATATCCTAGAGAGTATATTAAGTATATTTTATCGAGGTTGTAAAATACTTGGTTTGGTCGCAGGTGGTTTCGGGGGTGGAAACGGAAGCGGATTCGGCAACGGCGGGACTCCGAACAACCAATATTTGCCACCGGGTGCTGATTATGGGAAATAATTACCGCTGCTTATATACCTCTTGATATCCTAGACCGAAAACATAATACGCCGTGAGACCCCATCGCAACGTTATTGCTAGCTATAATTACCCAAACTCTCTTCATTTCTTTACATCTCCTTATTATCTCTTTCCTCGATATTCTTACGTGCATAATCTTATTTCAATTTAATTCGTACTCAAGTCTTGGCCAGTTCACTGTATAAATATATTTTCATGCGTAAAACGCCAGTTTTATAAATATAATCTTATACCCATGTACCATAACGTATTCGTAACGTCGTTAAATCGGTTTTATTATTTTATTCTTCATTTAATACGTGACGCACGTAAATTTGTGTCATATAAATAAACGAGCAAATATTTTATTACACAAGCATTGTACAATATGTAATAAAACGTGAAATGAAAATATCCGCAAAAACTTTATGCACATCACTTCCTATTTTTTACAACTTGTACAATATACAATTACGTACATTATATACGTGTGCTGCTTGTGCGTGGGTGAAAATACACGTGATTGTTTATAATATTTATAATTTATCAATGAAATTACGTTAAAAACAACGTTTCCTGAGGTATAAATGAAAGAATTTAACCCGCTTGCAACAAATTTCGTACAGAACGTCGAGACGCTTTTCTTGAAGCTCGACCCCCTGCCGCTTCTGCACCCTTCACTTCGACCCTTGAGTCGGGTGCTTCCGGTTCTCCTCGACGCATATCCGCATCCGTGAACAAGCAATTGTTTTCATATCGGGGTATTTCCCTCAAGCCGGAAATTGCCACGAGCTATTTCATTTCCTTAGTCTCAACTCGGTTTTCTACAGATCATCACTTTCGTCTTACATCGCGTTAAAACTGGACATTAATAATAGATATGAGAATAAACGTAGAACTAAAACGTAAATGATAATTCGAGGATCGAGGAGCGGCGAAATAGATTCTCCCTCTACTTTGACTCCTGAAAAGTTTCACCTCGAACCGGAAGTGACGCCGTTGATGCAAACATATGTCGGACCCCGTCCGCCGGCGTCACTGTAGGATTAGGGTAGTTCGACAAGGGTGGAAAGAGGGAGTTTCGGAAAGCTTATATTCTCTAATGAAATGCTTCTTGACGTTTTAAGTACACTTTTAGCTCGGCGGATGACTCGCGTTTACGGTGTCCAATCGGCTTTGCAAATACGTTACACTAATTCCAATTTATAGATGACAGCTATGAGAATCGGGAATCTGGTATTACGCTTCAGACGGACTCAGAATCCACGAGTTCAATTACAAAAAACCGTGAACCGTACAGTTCGGACGGAAAAAAAAAATCGTTCGGAGAACGAGGACTTAAATTTCAGCTGATTTTTTTTCTTAAACTAACGATGATAATTAAAAGCCTTGTCATTTGTGTATATTCTTCTGAAAAATGTGCGGAGAAATTTTTATCTTAAAAGTCTTTGAAAAGCGGGACGAATTACGCTGCCACCAAATTTCTTTTTTTTTTTTTTTTTTTTTTTTTTGCACGGATAAAATCCTCTTATTTTCGTCCAGCTTTGCGTAACACAAAATTCCAAACGCGAGGCGAAGAACGCTGTGGAAAAATTCTCTGCCAAGTTTCCTAACGACAAGTAGTTCTTCAGGGTCGAATAATTCCAGCACGTAACTGCAGGTACGTACAAGTGTTCGACCAACAGGATCGCATCGATCACGTCCATTACGTACACAGTCAGCCGTAATCATTCCGCAGACTCTAGGGATTTTCGTTGAAGATCAACTGCAGTGCTGCAGATCGGCGTAGTTTGAGAATAGAAAAAAGACTTTGGACGAAGTTAACAAATGAAGCGGGGAAGAAATCCCTGGGGAATAAATAACGAGCCAACCGTGATGGAAAGCTGCGGCAGCGAAACGAAGCGTCAAAAAGCGAGCGGAGCGTTACAACCGATCAAGTCAAATTCGAAACTTTCTTGCCGCGTTGTTTTTGTTTCATAGGAAAATTTCTTACCAGTCTGATTGATCGAGTAACGCGGAGCAAGCGAAGGGCGGCAATCCACTCGCCATGAGACACGTATAACGACACGGTGTATCAAATGTTCCTAATTTGTCAGAAACGTGAGAGATAAGGGAAGAACTTCTTGCCGAGTGGCTGTACAGCAGGGCGTAACACTCGGTGTCCCGTTCCTCGTGAATTTATGTGTACGTGATAGAGCGAGGGACCACGAAATACACGCAGATATTGCTAGAGCATGCCGGTGCAAAATAGAGACCCCCGAATGTGTGCGCATGGCGCTGTTATACCGGGAGAGCTTTTGCCTTGTATCAGCTTCCGGCGGGCGCCCGGGAACGAAACGGTTTTGTCCATTACCGAATTACCTCGTAGAGAGGGAGACGAAGAGGGATGGATAGATAGAGAGGAAGAGAGAGAGAGAGAGAGAGAGTGAACGAATAGATTGAGCTGGCTTCAGGTCGAAGTTGGAAACCCGGCTAGATAAACATCGCCTAGCCAGCTACATGATTCAACCGAGCTTAATTATGATCGGTAGGGATTGAGCTGTGCATCTAGCCTCGATTAAATTTCATCAGGTTCAACCATGGTTCGGAGGTAAAGTTTGATAACCGTCTTCCCAAGAGCGGCCAACGAGGAGAATTTTGCATCCGTCGCTTCAGCCTTTTAAGTATACGTTTTTTCTTTCAGTCAAATTCCTTGAAACTGGATGTGTTAAGGTTTTCGAAGTCATTGATTTCAAAAATGGGGTCAGATTTGAGATATCTTCAAAATTCGAGATCGCAAATCTAATATGTGAGAATAGAATTAATTTTTATGTTTTTAGCCCACCATATTCGATCCATCATCTTGAATTTTCAAATTCTGACGTCGGGTTCGACTTCAGCGACCTTGGAAACTCCGCGGTAACAAATTTTAAGCGAATTGAATGAATTTTCATACTTCGAGTCCGCTATATTTGATCCGCTATTTTGAATTTAAAAATTTCGACGTTGGATTCGTTTCTAGCCACCTTAAAAATCCAGGATTACCGGGTTCCACTTTTCTAGTCCTCTTAACCTTCCCGCAATTACATTTATTCTGTAAAAACAGGGGGTGTACTTCCGTTTAGAACATACCTCCGATCGATCTGAAATTTGGTATACTTATGTATTTTGATGCGCTGATCAAGAATATCATACTCAAAACACCCGCAAATTCGATTTTCAAGGTCAAATCGACAAAAAATCGATTTTTTAAATGTTTTTCACATTTATTGCAACAAATATAAGGAAAAACCCAAACCCAAATCTAAACAAACCCACACATACACACACACACACACACACACACACAAAACAAAAAAAAAATTGATTTGACCTTGAAAATCGAATTTGCGGGTATTTTGAGTATGATATTCTTGATCAGCGCATCAAAATACATAAGTATACCAAATACACACACACACACGCATACAAAAAAAAAAAAAATTGATTTGACCTTAAAAATCGAATTTGCGGGTATTTTGAGTTTGATATTCTTGATCAGCGCATCAAAATACATAAGTATACCAAATATACACACACACACACACACACACATACAAAAAAAAAAAAAAAATTGATTTGACCTTAAAAATCGAATTTGCGGGTGTTTTGAGTATGATATTCTTGATCAGCGCATCAAAATACATAAGTATACCAAATATACACACACACACACACACACACATACAAAAAAAAAAAAAAAAAAAATTGATTTGACCTTAAAAATCGAATTTGCGGGTGTTTTGAGTATGATATTCTTGATCAGCGCATCAAAATACATAAGTATACCAAATTTCGCATTGATCGGAGGTATGTTCTAAACGGAAGTTTATCCAAAACAGGTATTTTCAACACTGTGTTTACTTATATCGCTCACTATATTTGCAGAATCGTGATAATCGCTGTCGAAACATCAACATTGACATCCTAGAAATCAAATTACGAAAAAAAAAAAATGAATAACAGTCACATCTGAAAAGTTGAGTACAAATCTTGAATAACCGATTGAAAAAAGATTTCTCATACATGCTACAGTCCGTTTTCACCGACTGGGATAAATGTCACGGCGGTGCGTATACCTCGATAATAATATAAAACGAAGTAGTTTTACTCCGTCGGTAAATACTGACTGCAGCGTCCCCTTAATCTTCCTTCCAATGTTGTGGTCAGAGGGTGATTTCTGTCTTTCGAGTCAGTCGAACACTGAAACTCGAGTAAACGGGACGTGCCTCGGATGTTTACATAACGGCCGGCCGGGTCCTGGCACGAATAAAGATATAACATATAATAAACGGCGTCGATCAGTCACTCGCTTTCATCGCGAGTCACGGATGCTCGGATCAGCTTCGGCAAGCGAAGCACTTCCGTGCGCGTCGATAATTGTCCGCAAGTGTGACGAGGGCACGTATAAGAGGCGTCGATGTCTTGCACGCCCGGTTTCCCTCGAGTTGGGCCCGCATTAAACCGACCCGAAGGACAAAACACACCCCCGAGGAAGTTCGCCGCCCCCCCGTGAATTTGTCAATGACATTAGATCGTCGGGGGTGATGTTGGTATTATATTCCCGACGCCCTCGGGCCGATTTTGCCATTGTTATAGCCACCCTATCGCGGAAACACCTCGGGTAAGCTATGCCCTGCAAATTAACCACCCCCATTCCACCTCCCTTCACCCTCCTCGTCTGCCCTTCGATCCTCAACCCCCGATAGAGACACCCGTGACTAAGGACAGTGTCGCGAGTCCTGAATCCCGGCGACTTCTGACAGCTGCTTCCACCCCCAGGATGATGCCGCTGGAAGGGATATGGTGAGTTACTACATCGACCTAAATCTTGTGTGTGATTTTTTTTTTTACCAGGTAACTGTTTTGGAAATGCAATTTTGTTAGCAAAAAGCGTGAGGTAATAATGAACTAATTGCAAAGCAAGCACTCGAGATGTACCTTACCGATTTTATTCAATCTTTGATATGTTATAGTACATCAAGGATTATTGGACATGTACTTTTTTTCAAGTGCCACTTTGGCCGGTCTAGGATCAAAAATTATCCCTGAAGTTTACAACCTCTAATTGGTTTATTAGGATTCTTCGACAATGACGTGAAATTTTTTTTCCCTCGAATTGAACGTCGCTTACAATCAACAGACTATAATATCCGCAACGTTTTTGTACCCTCAGGTTTAAAATCATTCTTCGTTTTTCAGGGGTAAGCTTCATGGTTGGTCTTTAACATATCGCAGAGAGGAGAAAATCGCTGAAATAAGGTAAGTGTACCAGTTTTTGTCGAGGTCACAATTAGACCCAATTATTGACCCTTGTATTTTACAAGATTATAAATCGTCGGCACAAATTGTGAATTTCTCGATCACTAGAACCAATTGCTAGAGGGTTGGACGCTGGAAATTGATTTTTTAGTCATTTCATAACCGTGGATCGAACATATGCAACCAAAAAAGCTCAGTGATTGGGACAGGGTTAATAACCGGTACACTTACCTCACAATCTCGGCTACTTTTCTCGTTCGAAACGCGATTTCACGCGTGTTTAACGGTAACAGAACGATCTAAAATCTCTAACCGCGGATTAAGCAGGTACACTGCAACGCCAGCTAGCTGCAAAATGGAGGTGCATCACTTATTAGAGCATAGTTCTGGAACCGAGCCGAGATCGGCGATGAACCCAAGTTGAGAATGCTGGCTCTTACCATCAGCTCTGCGGGGGGCGAAAGTTGTCCACTTTACGGTGACAAATTCCCCCGAAACGGCATGAATTTGGCAGTTCAACTACGGTGTTCCGTAACTGGTTGAAAATTGACCGTGTATGCAGAGAGGGGGGGGGGGGGGGGATGATTTCGAATCGGGACCGCGAGTTTCGGGGTCTGAATCGATAGACGTTAGGGCAACCGTTCAGTGTTCCCCATGTTAATTGGTTGCTGTCTGGCTGTTTGCTGACAGGTAAATTGGGTATGAATAGGCCGGTTTCGTCGACGAGCAATTATTGAAAACTAACCAAACTCTAATTACGTTGCGGCACGCAAATATTAGCGGGTTCCTCCACTGCGTCGGCGCCCCGAAGAGGGGCAGTATTGAGAAAAACTCTTTCTCTATGCCAAAGTTTCTGACGTTGATAATTCAGCCGACCGTCTAACCGGCCATCATGCACACCACTCGACTTCCAGTCGTGCCCGTACGTAATTACGTACGGACAAACACAAACGCGAACACACAATCAAGATCGTAAATCGCTTCGCAAACTTCCTCTTCGTCAATTTTCTGACGTTCTCTGTCGGCTGACGATGCTCAGGTAAAACAGATACATAGAAATAACAATGTCCTTTCATTATTCATGTCTCGGGAACGAAGCCTCCAATCATTCACCGATTACTTTTCGTTACTGGTTTACGTATAACGTAGGTTGAGGATTCATTGGTTAGTGTGCAAATTGACGTAACGAAAATATCGTATCAAATAAAAGTTTGGACAGTAAAACTGTGCTTTACTTGTGTCGGGTTTCATCTATTTTTTTATGTTGGTGAAAAGTAAAGTAGATTAAACAGAGAAACGTGCGTTCAGAAAGTGGAGAAACTTCAGTTGTAATCGAGTTTTTTTTTTCTATCACCTTAACGTTCCTTTTTTAACTTTGCATATCTCGATTTTCAGAGAAAAAAGGATGTTAGTGTAATCGTCCTGAAAATTAAAAATTAAGTCTTCACCAGATCTTATCGTTTTTAAGTGTAGAGAATCACTTCCAATCATTTTCGGATGGACGTCTGTGTGTGATTGATTTTTTGATAACAAGTTACTGGATCGTAATGATTTTTATTTGAATCGATGCTGCTTTTCCAAACTTAGAAATGATTAATTTTTAGCTTTGGTCGGTTTAGTAATTTTCCAATTATTTAAATAACAGAGATTCCTAAAAATCAAATGAAAATGACGATATCTGAAGAACGGATGAAAAGATTTGAACGAAAATTGGTACCGTGAGGTTTTTTGGATCTTAAGTAAGGTTTGCAAAATTTAAATTTGGCGTACTCGATAAGCTGAAAGAAACCAAAAACATGTGGATTGTGATGAAAGCCGGTACTCATCGGTTTTTTGGATAGCTGATCACAAATCTGAAGTCATATACCGAAATCCAAAATAGCAATCCAATATAGTCGAAAAAAATTTTTAAATATTCGGATTTCGGTACAAATTGGTAGACGGAGATTTTTTGGGTCACCGATAGCAAATCCAAGGTCACCCTTCAAAAATTTGTAATGGTGGATCCAAAATAGTGGTTAAAAATTTTTTAAATCGTAATATTTTCATGTAAATCTGAATTTGTAGTTCGAACTTCGAATTGGATATTGTTCTTTGTTTTTTCTCTACACTAAGAAACATTTCACTTGTTACAGTAACTAGAAAAAATCAGTAAAACAGGTATCGTTAAAAAAAAACTGTTTGAATATTGTTGGGATTACGAAAAACGAGCTATTGTCGATCCTTTTTTGGTAATTGCGACGCAAAATCAGTTTGTTCGGTTTACTCTACTTTTTTAGTTAAGCAAGGCTTTAACGTCAATTTATCGTTGATCGTAATGAGAAAGAACAGTAACGGATAGAAAAGTAATTATCATTTTCTACCTAGAACTATATTTTGTCGATTGTGGTAAAAAATGAAAATAGTTAAGGACTGAGCGGTAACCGGAACTAAAAATTTCTCCAAGTGTACGAACTTGGAACATGCAGAGTGAGAACGGGAAGTTCTCACTCTAAATCCGCTTCTTCGTTACGGCAAAATTTTACCCTCCCCACGATTGGTGGAGGATCCGAAATGGGGATGAAATACTAACGTAATAAGAGGGTGACGTGTGTGCAGGGTGTATAATAAACATTCTCGTGACGTTTGAGAATTATACCGATTTTCGAGAGAGAGAGAGAGAGAGAGAGAGAGAGGGGTAAGGAATAATTATCCGACTATTTGCAATGATCCATTACCGAAGGACATTACAGGAATTTGGCGAGTCCGTATATTCCGAGCCGCTTCAGCATCGTCATCGTCGTACCTGTCATGTCACGTCGCGTGCTCTGCCTTCCGCCGATGCCGGTTGTTATTTACCTCACGAAACTACGAACTGACGAACAAATCAATATACTACCCAGTCGCTCGGGGAGTTATTGCCCAAACGTTATGTATGGATATTTCTTTCAGGGAAAACGAATACGTGTCGCTATTTTCTCAATTTCGCAACACCGAATGAAATCTTTCTCTTGTCAATAAGCATACGTGCTGGTTTCCCGTGCTCGGAACAATTTTCCGAAAACGTGTTCGAACGCGCTGTATACGTACCGTTTCTGCCAAATGAAAAATAAAAAACGACCAGGGGACTTTGTCGATTTTCGACGAATTCCAGAAGGATGAAATTTGTTTTCATTTCACTCCGTTCATTCGGAACCAGTTGCTAAAGTTCTTCGAAGTTTCTCCGAAGTTTTTAAAAAGCATTGCAACTTTTTGATAAACTCCAAAATGAAATAGCATAGACTTTTTCACGTTTGTATCTTCTTTTTTTTTTTTTTTTTAATAAATTTTTCACCTGCCGGGTTTTTGTTTAGTTTTATTTCAACGCTTATCCCGATCTTAACTTTCACTTTCTAACGCCTGTTAGACGCGACTAGACAGACGCAAATGCAACTCGCGTTGCCTGCTTGCTAGGGTGGAATGTTGTTAATAATAAAAATGATGTGTCGAGATTGAACATTTCGCTTTTGCAAAAAATTCAAGGAATTTTTCTTAATCGATTAGTTTGGAAATATTGGAGGATTTGGAAAAGTTGGATGTCAAAATATTTCAAAACAATTTAACGTATACCTTCAAAGAATCTTAACGATAATACAGAAACAGAAAATAACGCGTTTATTTTACATTGCATATTCATGACCGTAACTTGATCTCTCATTTTTCCATTCTCGCTGTAACCTTTACATCAAAAAATCAACGAAACTTTTCAAGTGGGTTATGCTTTTCTTTTCTAAATCGAGAAGAGAGGGTAAAAGATAATCAAAAAGCGTTGAATTATTCGTCGGTTAATTTTTGTTCTTTCTTGTATAACTCGGGAGAGTGAGAAAAATCTGAGGAAGACGAAAGGCGAAAGAGAATTTAAAAGGGAATAAGATATCACAGGTCGGTTGCAATGACGGAAATTGTAGCTTGAAAAATTCGAAAATGTGAATATTTTCGACGAAAGAAAAATGGAATCTGCGTCGTTATCCGAATGAATTGAACAAGTACCAGCTGTTTGTGTTGCAGGTATTAAATACACGATAATGCGGAAGAGCAAATTCGATACTCACGATTGGCAATGGGAGAAAATATCGGTCTCACAGAAATTGGTGTTGATTTTCGAGTATTATCATTTTCACAGACACGCGATACGTCGCGGTGTTTAATATCAATATCGACGAAGTCGAACGTAGATCTGTATCTATCGATCAGATCGATCAGAGCTGAATATTTCCGCAGGGGTCAGGGATCTCAGAATCACGAAACGAATTTAAATACTTGAATGAGAATCGAAACGACGTTCGTAACATAGATGCCGATTCTTTGGGCGTAGGATTATGAAAAAAATGACGACTCAATGGCAGATGTTGAGATCGAGTCGAGGATACAAATGTAAATTTACAATCTGGCGTTTACGCATGGCAGAATGCGGATTTGGCAATAGAGCTGCGACGGCCATGAATATTAAATATCAATTGTTACCGAGAGTATTTTTATTGCACACCACGGAAGGTAAATGATCGTTGATAGAAGCGCTGTATGTTATTATTCGTATTTGTAAGAAACACAATCTTCACTCACACATCTCCCCTCAAAAGATTCAGGGATTATATTATAACCATATTCGACTGTGGATGTGTAAATGGGACGCGGTCCTAATACCCCGTAACCTTCGAAGACATTCCACCGTAACGCAATCGACATCCGCCCACGGCGATCACGATATCGATTCGTACTTTTATCCGATCGGTATTTTCCGATCCTTGTCGAAACAGCTTCAAAAAACACGGACTTGTATTTATATTTGTCATTGAAAAATTTTTACACCACTTTTCTCAAAATTCAACAAACAACGATCTTATTCTCTGAAAATCTGACCCTCGTTCCAAGTCAATGTGCGGCAGAAAATTTTAGCGTTGATGGAATGACGGAAAATCGTGTAGAACTAGAAAAAAATTGTTGAAAATCAATACAAATCACTCAATGAACTGGAAATAAACGAAACCGCGTGATGTGTTTCAACAAAAAAAAAATAACAGAATATCAATTATTCTAAATCATTTATCGTTCAGTAGAAAACTTCACAACGGTTTTAATGATTTATTTTCAATCATCGTCTGACATCGAGTGATGGGCAATGATTTCGGTTATCAGGTTTGATTCCCTGTTAAATTGTGATAAAAAAAAAAAAAAGAAATACTCAATCAACAATTCTATTTCCACCTGTAAATTTTTTTTTACATTCATAAAATCCTCTCCTTTGAGCGTAAGCCTGAAGGAGGCTTCGCAACCTCGCATAATAAACGTTCTTATTCTCAAATAAGGAGAACTCCGGAGTCGCTTGAGGACTGGGAGTTGCGTAATCAACTGCAAATTCGGCGTTCTAATTCACCTCGCGTGCCAGGCGTTTCGGCCCTGCAGGTTCAGAAAAGGGGTCACTGGATCGTCCCGGTCGAAAGATGAGAAGGGTCAGGGAGTCGGGGCTGCCCGATTCTCCGAAGGGATTTCAAAGTTTCAAGTTTCGGAGGTCGCAATGCTCACAGAATCCCGCTTCGATCCTGCCGGGATTCCCTGGCTGGAAGCCGTGACGTCATCCTCCGAATTTCGTGCCCCAATTGATTCATTAATTAATTTCCGTTCGTCCCGACAGGAAATCGAAATATTTTTGTACAATTTTTCCACACATTTTCCGTCGTGATAAATCTGAATTTTAATTAAGAAACGAAAGCGTTGTCTTCGATCTGTCTATTAACAAAAAAATAAAATTATATCGTAAAATTTTACTGAAACTACAAGTCGTTTAGCTAAACTAAAATGCTCGAGAGTTTTACAAGAATTCAATGCGATCGTTACGTTTTCCGTAAAAAAGCTTTATTTTTTTATTCCTCAGATATTTTTTTTTTTTATTTCTATTTCTTTTGTTTGTTACGTCGTCTGGTAAACTTTTTTTCCTCCGTGAAAAAGCACGGCAAAGTTTATCGCACATCGTTTGATCGTAGCTGCGCGTCTTTCATGTTTTTAAAACGCCACATTTTTTTCTACTTATCCGTTTTAGTTTTAATTTTTGTTTCTGGATAATTTTCTTTTTCTTTTTCTTTCTAACGCTTCTTTTTACCATTTCTGTCTGGTTTCCTTAATCCGTGACATAGTCCATACATCTTGAAATAAAACGGTGCTTGGAACAGTTTCTCGTTAGCTTGTCGAGTTTTTATACATGTATATGCACCTAATTAGCGAGTCCGGTGCATCGTATAAAAGACGTCAAAGGAAATATAAGCAAATATCGTAGGATATTTCATTCGAGCGAAGTTTAGCGGTATATTTCCCGGACGAAACAGATAACGAATAGACATAAAACGGAGCTGAAAGTGGGCAGAATTTGCAACTAGTCGTTTGACGATCGCTCTGGGAATTACGTGTCAGGTTCGAATTCCAGACGCATCCTTCGTACCTTGGCTATTTTCAGACCTTCGAGTTCTGCAGAGTGAAATTATTTCTACACACACACACACACACGAATATATACATATATATATATATATGTATATGCATAGTCCTTGACTGGGAATAATTACTGTTTGCGTAGGACATTAAATCGGTGTAATATGGGTGGAAAGAGTGAGGGAAAAAAGAAACGACGATAATAAATAAATAAGTAAATAAATAAAGAGCGTTTGAAAGGTAATTGATAGTCAATAAAAAATTTATCGCTCGACGTTCCCGTGACTTTTACGAGCATGCTGTACACCCTGAACCTTTGAATCACCTTAATTTTGCAAGATCCTATTCCTATAACGACGCTTCACTATTCAGTTCATGCATGCATCATAATCTTCCGCAATAAAAATCCAAGGCGTACAACCTCCGTTATACATTCTCACATAACTCAGCTGTGACTAATCGCCAAATTACAGGACGGAAATAAGTGTCGAAAATGTGAAAAATATCTGTCCTCTGGATCATATTTCGAATTGATGTTTGCAAAAAAAAGTAGTCGAGACCTGAAATTCATGGAATATAGAATGTCAATGTAAGGGAGAAAAAAGAATGATTTTTTTTTAAACCGTTTACTGTACGAAAGAAAGAGAAAAAAATATTGAGCCAATTCGTTGGATATATTCAACGGAATGAGAGACAGGAATTTTTCGCAAATAAATGTATTTTCAAAAAAATTGAAACGGCGCAAAAGAAATTTGAAATCTGATTGTATATAGTTATAGATATATAAATGTAATTTAACCGCGGAGAAATTATAACCGTGCAAGATGGAAAGTGAAGATTTTTGCATGAAAATGAAAAGTCAAATAAAATAGATTGAACCGTAGCACCGATTATTTTTCCTAAATAACTGTATCGCCTTAGTTGTGCACAAAAAAAAAAAAAAAAACATCTTTTGGCATGGAGAAAAAAATGGTGCGTACGATGAAAATTGGCTATATAATCGCGGATCATTCAGACTACCAAAAGTGGGTTTGAGTAACGTCGTTCAAGACACTGACTCAATTAAGTGCAGCTTAATTAGTGCTTGCACATCCGTGCATCGAAGGTGGAAATTCCATGCCACTCGGAAAGCTTGGAACTCCTGATCTCAGTCGGAAGGAATTTTGCAATGCCGGGTCTCCTGCAGTCGCTCATCGTTGTTTCAACAGTTTCAGTTTCAGGCAAATCCTGCCGAGCTGAGATCCCCTTTGAAATAACGAGAAATTTAACCCCGCGTTTGTGTCAGAAGCGTTGCATCCCTGAGCGACGGCTGCAAAATTCCATTCGTGCAAACCCGCTGCTTCCTCCTTTCCACTGTCAAGATATGCTTTCATGTCCAGCTCCGCAACGGCTCTTCCCAAATCCTAGTTTCTATCTTCGGGTCACTTTACGGTAATTAATTTAGCTACGCGGAAACGGGAGGATGCGGAAATTCAGAGAAATTCGTGCCGAGCACGATATTCAGCGCTGTTACGTAACGTTGACACAGTTGTTCCCGAATATTTAACATCAACTTAGAGAAACTTAATTTTTTTCATACATTTTTTCATGTATCTTCACGATTTCATTTAGAGAGATTTGAAAACACGTTTGAATTCGGTGTTTGTCTTACAAGAATTTGCGATATTTTGTATTTCCCTGCGTTGAAAATTTCTCGCCTTTCTCTTCTTTCGTATTCTTCGATTCTTTTGGGTACGAAAAATTTTAGCGAGGTGAAAAATTACCGAATACATGCGCTAAATTTTTCCCACACCTTCCGCAATGTCGTAACAAATATTGGAATGAACAAGTGAATTCGAAATATCAGGTTTGCAGCTTGTGTATCAAAAATGTTTGTGCTGCTGGGTTTTGAAATAGAAATTTTTTTTCCCATCTGAAATGTGATTTTTTAAGTTGACTTGAATTAGTTTGGATTTAGTGCCAGAATTATCTGTTTACAGAAAAAAAATAAATAAAATGAAATAAAAAAAGTCAAGTTAAATTTCAAAAATTATTTCGATTTAACAGGAAATGCAAAACGATGAATTTAAATTTTGTGAAGCTCACTTGAATTTGAACAAATTGTCGAGAATTATCGAGAATAAAATTGAAATTCACGAATTGAAATGAATTAAGTTTAATGAAAGAATTTAATTTGAAATAAACAAAAAAATTTACACCTGAATTACACGAATTTGTGTAAATTAATGCGACTCAAAAAAATAACCGTGTTATTCAAATCTCTAGTTATTTTCCCCTCGTAAATATCATGGAATTAAAAAAAAAAGTTCACCAGGTCGGAAATAATTAAGTGACAAGTTTCTGTTCAAGTACACTGAGAAAAATTTCATTTGTTACATTAACTATAAAAATTCAGTAAAACATGTATCGTTGAAAAAACTGTTTGAATATTGTTCGAATAACGAAAAACGAGGCACGCGTAAACATTTTCCGCTATCGCCGATCCTTTTTTGGTAATTGCATCAGAAAATCAGTTTGTTCGGTTTACTCCACTATTTTAGTTAAACAAGGCCTTAACGTCAATTCATTCTTGCACAAGCATTAAATTTTCGCAACAGTTGCAAGAAAATCTAGCAGCAGTGATCGTAATGAGAAAGAATAGTAACGGATAGTCGAAAACTAATTTTCATTTTCTACCTGGAACTATACTTTTCGATTTTGGTAAAAAATGACAATAGTTGCAAACGATTTCTGACACCCTGATACTCGGCGAACTTGAGACGTCGGTTAATTCGAATTCCGAAACTAGGAAACCACGGGAAATTCGGCGCCGTTGGTTAATCGTTGAAATTATTGACTGCGTGGGTTTTAAGGGGGTTGACATTTTGGAGCGAGGCGAGGGACGCGCCTCCGGCTTAACGGTAATGGCAACGGCCGATATCAACGTGAATTATAATAATTGAGCTTAATTCGGTTAATTTTGGAGGAGATGAAAGCCCGGACGGGACGGAGCCTCCGGTTTCTCGACTCGGTGGAAGCAGCGAGTCTCCTTAACGTTCTTCGGCCGCGCCACGGTCATAAGGCCTCTTAAACTCTCAATTTATGAGGATGCTTACGCCGGCTAATGACGTACCTCCGTTTCGGCTCCCACCGATACCGATGTAGTGCGTACCTTATACCGCGGGAGCGGTAATAAATAATTTATATACGCCTCGCGTGATAGAACCGATATCACCAATTATACGGAAACTCTGCCCATAACGATATCGGTCTGATCATATTTACTCGTACATCACCACGATCGAGATTTCGATAATTAATCGCTACAAATTGTTTTACGGAATAAGGAGCTGAAAATTTACGGAAATTTCTCACATCCGAAGTACAGGATCGGACATGAAGTTTCGTATTTTACAATTTGTACACTCGTTTGGTATTAGAAACTTCTCGAACTCTATTTTAGATCACCGATGTAATTGACAGCTTATCGCATCCGCTGACTAATCAAAATTCGTATTCATTTAGCATAATTTTGTTGTTCTTTTAACACTTCAAGTTGATTAATTTATCGAATTTTAATTTTTCAATTGAATCATAGACTTTTGAGAAACGGTTTGATTAAAATTTACATATTTCTCTTTTTTTCTATCGTTCAATTTGATTAGTTAATCAATGCTGCTCGTTTGATGAAAATTTTTCTTTCACTTCAATGCAACGAAGCCATTGAGGTTGAATTAGTTACCAATATGGATATGTGCTCGACACACGTTGAACATATAGTAACTCTGTATGGAATGAAAATATCAGTTAACATTAAATATATTAAATCGAATTGAAATAAAAAAACTTCTCTTCTTCATAAATATACCATTTAGATTCTTTCTTTTTCTTTATTGTTCACCTTTTGTTGAATTCGTTAAGAAGTTTAATAGTCAACCGGTTTTTGCGAGTGAAATAACGCGGTATATACCCAACTTATTTAATTCAAATTAAAAATTGACGCGTTCGTACCGCAAGCGTCTTTAATAGTTGAATTAAGAGGAAGGATTCAGATATAAATGCATAAGGACGTAATTAAAATATTGCGGTATAGTATAATGGATATTAAACAGGAAGGAAAGTTGCACGAAATATTTAATGGGAAGAAAGAAAGCAATTAACTTTACGTTCAATTATTTCATTTCGTCTTATTACACCCTCGGAATGTATTTTTTTTTTTTTCTTCAATTCTCATTATAATATTATACGACAAGTAATTCCCGACGAATCAGCCATGCATATTTTCACTTCGTTGAGATCTTGAATATTGTTAAAAAAATATTCAGAATAGAATTAAATGGAAATAAGAGAAAATAATGCATTTAAAATATTCTTAACGCACCGGGAAAAATTTTATCTGTTACAGTGACTAGAAAAATTGAATAAAACAGGTATCGTTAAAAAAAACTGTTTAAATATTGTTGGAATTACGAAAAACTAGGTACGCTTAATCATTTTGCGCCATTGTCGATCATTTTTTGGTAATTGCAACGCAAAATCAGTTTGCGAGGTTTACTTTACTTTTTTTAGTTAGGCAAGGCTTTAACGTCAATTTATTCTTTCACAAGCGTTAAATTTTCGCAACAATTACGAGGAAATATAGCAACAGTGATCGTAATGAGAAGGAATAGTAACGGATACTAGACTTTCCGGTAACGGCTAGAAAACTAATTTTCATTTTGTACCTAGAACTATATTTTGTCGATTGCGGTAAGAAATGAAAATAGTTAAGGATTCAGCGGTAACTGGAAATAAACATTTCTATCAGTGTAGCAAAATAATAGCTATTCTTGAACGATTATTGACGGATATTATGGCATCCTTTATAGTTTGTAGACTCAATTCACGATCGAGTTCCAAGTTGGAACGATTGATGCTCTTGTATCAATGCTGTTATGCAAAATAGTTGCAAGATTTGATCTTAGCAGAGTTCCGAGTTCGAGTTCGAGGCGACTGCTGATCGCTCTTAACCTTCAGTCTGCATACTTTGCCTTGGAGAGTCCGATTGGGATCGTATTCACATCGTGTTGCCATTTTTCCTTGTTCCCTGAACGTTGCCGGAATTAAATCTGCGTGAGAAAATCAAAAAATAACAAATCTCGCCGTCTCATCTTCGACGTGCATTATTATAATTTTGGGGAAAGTTATTTCAACGGATCATAAATCCCGACTCTTTAATACACTAATGTTGCGAAATTCCTGGGAATTATTATTCAGCTAATTCTCAGTTACCTACAATTAAATAAATTATGTGTACGGTAAAATAAGACTTCAATGCTTACATCACGTAATTCTCGTCCCATTTATATAATCGTTCTCGGAGTCGAAGTTAAAAAAATCGTTATCCAAATTGATAGACATAATTGAAATGGGAATGAAAAAATGAATGGCAAATCCGCTCGTCAAATCTTTTTTTTTTTATCAAACTGCAGGGGCCAAACATTTTACACGGACAGAGATAATGAACAAGAATACGAAATAAAAAAATCAGACGGATTCTGAGGAAACAGGAGATGAAAGTTACGTTTGAAAGATATATATTATAAAAAAAAAAAAAAGAAACTCCCAACATCAAACACAGGGTCGGAAAATCGAATGGTGGAAAATGGAGAAACTTTGAGAAGAAATTTTTCCATTTCATTGAAATAGATAAAATGATTTTTTTCCAGGTAAGGCTTAAAATATAGAAAGATCATAATATAGAAGGTTCACAGTGGCGAATTTTGAAAAACTCGACAATTTCTTAAATGGTATTTTTCAAATGCATAAAGTCAAAATGTAGAAAGGTGAAAGTGTAGAAAGCCATTTCAATCAGCAGAATTTTGACGATTCTGTGTTCTGGTTTTCCGTACTTGAATTTTCTGCATTGTGTCTCTTCTGTGTATAAATCTGTAAAATAGATTTTCGCGTTTTTGAAAAATCGATACAACGACCCTTCCGTTTTCTAACCTTTCTACATTTTTACCTCCATCTTTTACTGTTCAATCTAAAAGAGGTTAAAAGCGTCCCAATTATTCATGTTTTCTCGAGTAAATAATTAGCTCTTAAAAATTCGTCATGCAAAGAGCCAATTAGCTGCAGCGTGAGTTTCAAGCGTATCGCTAAACCGAAACGGTGAATTTGAACTGCGAACCTTAACTCCGAAACGGGTTCATCGATCGGCCGAGTTCAGACCGAAGACAATGACTGCGCGATTTAACAATGTTGCGGTAATCGGGTGAACTCTGTGCTCTCCGCTTCATTACCGCTCCATGCAAATACTTTAATAGGCTCTCACAAGGCCAGAGCAGAACGGTGCAGTCAGTTTCTATGTGCGCCTGATATTCCCCTGCAGCTTTGTTCTCGAGCCGTGTAATTGTTGTAAATTTTCACCGATTTGCGAGAAGCGATTCCTTCATGTTTTCCGAAAATCCCGAATATTTTCCAAACTTCGTTGTCAATTTATTAAATGCACAATCCTGAAAGATTTGTTTCGAGAAATCGATGAATGAATAAATTGATCTATTCCAATGTAAAGAAAATTGAAACTTTTGACTCGGGCGAAACGGTGAAGAAAATTTATGTCATGTGTTGCGGCCTGCGGAATGGCACGATATTTTTCAAATTTTCTTAACAAGCCTACAAATGAGGTTGAGAAATATTTTTAACTCAAAAATGTCGTGTTTTTCAAGTTTTTACCTCATTTTCATACGTTTCGTACAAGATAATCTCGATGTGACAAATAGCTTGAGTGGAATACTTGAAATAAAAAATCCAATCTTCGAACCCCGAGTATTATTACAATAAATACGCATGCTATTATTACATAATATAAAGTAAACATTTTTTTTTTTTTTTGTATTTCAATAGCATATTATTGTAGAGATCACAACAACTAACATAATTTTTTCCATCCCTGCCTTACGAAGCGGTATATACGATAGACGATACTGTTAAAAAAGAAAAGCATTTCTTGTCAAAAGTGCCATTCTTAGATCTGAATATCTCGAAATCCTGACGCGATGAAGAAAAAAAAAAGGGTGGAAAAAAAAATTCCATCGTATTTCATTGCGCGGTTTTTTTAATTAACAATTTTGCAGAACTGTGAGTTACGACGCTTCTTTTATGGATTTTCTTTTTTTTTTTTCTCTCTGTTTTTCTTTCAACTCTCAACGAGAACTGAACAAATCCCCGAATCTGCGGATCCGGTAAACGAGGTATAAAAAAAACAATAACATCTAGACTCGATAACAGTATCGTAACATTGCAGCCCGCGGTAAAATTCAATCCGGACCAAATTCGCCGGGGCTGACAATTTTCCCTCGTGTCGCGTTTTCGTTCGCTGAAAACACACCGAGAGCCGGTTTGTATAAAGCATCGGTCGAGTTCCATTAGTGCTGGAACGGCACTCGATACATACTCGGTTTGCCGAATGCAGCCGCTGCTGATTGACTCCAATTAATTTGCCGGGGATTTCCATTCCGGGGAATCGATCTACAGCTGCGAAGCAGCGGAGAAAATCATGAAGGAAAAAAAATTGCAGCGTAGTTAACCTTTCGAGTCATAGTGGCAAGTATTCTTACCACATATTTTATATCAATTACTTTTTTTTTTGTGTATTTAGAAAATTTTCAAAACATCTTTATTTGCGCCTTTTTACTATTTCTGATAGCACAGTAATTCGTTTTCAATACACGAGAGTAATTAATTAATAATAATGTCACTTGTTACTGTTATAAATAAATTGATTGAAAAAAATCGTGCAACATGAAGGAACAATTCATTGCCGAGATAGTCATCCTTCTACACATATATACATGTTTTATTAACTTGTTATAAAAGTTGACTCAGCACAATGATCTGTGACTCGAAGGTTGAATCGAATAAAAGAAATAATAAGAATCAAATCAAAAACAGCTTCAATCACAGTTATTTTGAAAAAGAACGTAATTTTTTGCTGAAAGGTTTTGGACCTGGAATTTACATACTTTCGAAAGAATCAGCTTTGGTGGAAAAAATCGTACCTACCTACAGCCTGTTTTAAATTTCCTGAGGGTGAAAAAAAAAAAACGTGAACTCTGTCGTCAAATTTACTACATTATAAAAGCGAAGGGCGAGGCGAAATGCCTGACGCAGGTCAGACTCCCTCGGGATCGCCCGCCGGACCCAAATTCTCTGTATGCTTAAGTTTCTTGCGGTCATTTATCACCCCTGATCTTCCGCACCCAAAACTACATCGCGTCGCATCGATCCTAGCGCTTCGCGTCCTCCGATAGACGAGAATAACTCGCGAGAAATTAGGGTTGAATCATATGTGAGGCGTAACGTGACCCAATTTTGATTGTATGGGTTTCAGAAAATTCGCGTACATCCAGAATGAAGAGTAAAACGTAAGACTGTATTCATTTATTTTATTTATTTATTTATTTTTTTTTTTGAAAACGATCCGAAATTTGGTGTGCCAGAGATCCCCAACAAACACAAATTGAATGAATATTTATTACTAATTTTGAAACCTTCAGCTTCTTATACGGTTGCCAAACTAAAAGTGTGTGCGACAGAAATCGATTCAATTTTCATTTATAAAAACGGTTACAATATTCTCAACTTTTCATAAACCGAGACGACAATTTTTTCGAATTTCTTCCGTACAACAGATCTTTTTTGAACATATGCAATACATTGTGTATCTAGTGTATAATTCACTTGGCACGAACGAGAGAGTTTTATTCAATTCGATGGAAATTCATTTCGCGTAGTCAATAAATTTTATTTCAGTTAATGTAAATTTTAGAACTGGAGCGTGATGAGTGAGTTTTAAATACTCGATCGAGCTACTACAGAAACACTAAAATCCTGATTAAAACGGAAAACAAGCGCGCATCTCGGGCGTCAAAATCGGTTCACAATGATACGGCTTTTCTCGATTTCGAAAACGCCGCTGGCGCCATCTGGACCCAAGGAGATAGAGACACGAAGTAGTTAACGTCAGTGTTGTTCAGACACGACGCTCAGCAACTCGGAGAGCCGCGAAGCTCTGCGGAACTTTACATTATCGACAAAGGCTGCGTGATTAATTGAACAACCGTGGATCCAACATCGAAATTAATAACTATTATACATTATTACACCACTAATCAAATGTTTTTTCAACTTGTTCGCGAATAATATCAACGGTGATATCAACGAAACTGTTGCAGATGTCACAATTATTGTTACAGATTATACTGAAAAATATTTCTGCCATAATTATGCTTTCATTCTTTTCTTTCAGATCAGTTTATTCAATTGTTCATTCGTTCATTCGACCAGTAGAAATTAATATATTTTTGAAAATTATTCTCGAAAGTTAAAAATTCTAACAAATTATAATTTTACTTCGATTGTCGTTTGTTTTTTTTATTTTGGTTTTTTTTTTTTTATTTTTGTTTAAGAACTTTGATTATTCCTCTTTTTAATCATCCGACGAATTTCTCCTTGCGACTGACCGATTTTTCGAATTTATCGATGACTCAGCCCGTTAACCCTTTCAGTCAAAACATTTTCCAACTCGATATTTTATCCTGAATTATCTTACTCGGGGTTCTTTGGGCGCGCTGATCAGGAATCTGAAGTCGGATTTTGATAATTCCCAATACGGGGTATTCCGGTTAAACTCGTGACCATTTCACTACTAAAACTAAATTATATATCGAATGTTCCGACATGCGCAGCGTATCACGAAGACTTGGCGTATCCTAATAATTTAACAGGTTATTCCCCCAGGCCGTGGCTTTATAAATTCGCTGGGGTTTTGCAAGCTCGCATTAACAATTCCGCACGTCAACGTCAACGTCGCGTCAACGTCGCCGTCGTCGACCCTGCCTCTCCCCCTCTCTCTTCCTGTCCACCATTCCGTTTAAAACCCACAGTTCCTAACCATCCAAGTAGCAATATTGCGATATTGCGCGAGCTGTATCGGCTCCCGAATTTACACGCACGCAGAAAGTCCTGAGGGATTAGGACCCCTCGCTAATACTCAACCTAGCTCTCGATTCCCGTTTTCGCCCGGTTGAACATCCCGAATCAATCTTCGAACCTGTTTCTCTTCTGCTCAAAACCTCGCTGTAATTCTCATCTCGTCTACAACTTTCTATAGTGCTTGAAATTTTCGTCCCGCTTGAGTATTTGCAACGCATTTAAAACCTTCCTCCCTAATCTCTGCAAATGAGATATCGAACTCCGCCTTTAGCAGCTAAAGGTATTAATCTTACGATAAACGTATTAATTGCTTCTGCTCGATAATTTTTGTTTCACATTTAGACGTTTTTCTTACTATTCTTTCTCATTACGATCACTGTTAATATATTTTCTTGCAACTGTTGCGAATATTTAATGCTAGTGCAAGAATAAATTGACGTTAAAGCCTTGTTTAACTAAAAAAGTAGAGTAAACCGAAGAAACTGATTTTGCGTTGCAATTACTAGAAAAGGATCGGCGATAGCGCAAAATAGTTACGCGTGCCTCATTTTTCCTAATTCCAACAGTATTTAAACAGTTTTTTCAACGATATCTATTTTACTCAATTTTTCGAGCTACGACAACAAAGGAAATTTTTCTCAGTGTACTTTACAGAAATTCTTTTAGCAACTACGATGCATAAACCGAAAATTTGATTCGGAAATTATTATATTCATATTTGATTCGAGATTTTGACGACAGTTATTCACACTTGAACAAAATTTTTTAAGAAACACACTAATTCTTATATTTTCTTACGAATATATCTGAACTCTTGAAACTACTTTTTTGTAATTTTGTACATTTAGAATTCTCAATGCACAAATTTGTACACGAAATAGACAGATTTATACTCAATCTCGAATATGGTGATTCTATTGCGAATTTCTTTTATTTCTCGAATTACACAATGTATCGTTCGGAACGATGAAAAATAATTGCTCGATAAAATCAACATCAGATCTGTCAGTTTCAATCGAATTACTGAAAATATGCATCGGAGCCTTTGATCGATTGATCAAATCACGTACAGGCAAAACAAGAATATTTTTATATTGCTTTAAATTCTACCTGACTTTTTTCCAACTTGACTAGTCCGTTAGCAAAAATCGTCATTATACTTCGATCAACATCGCGGTTCAATTGATAGGGGGGGCAATTATTTGTTAATACAGTCGCGACCGATATATTGAATAATATTTTTCTCTTTCTCCCTTGAATTATGCCTGATATCGTTGCGCAAACGCGAAGGCGTATCGCCTTTTGCGGTTTTAATTCGTAACGCAATACGCGGGTCGATCGGGTGACCCGATAGTTGCCTTAAGGCTTTACGACCACGAAATGTGACACAGACTCGAGGTGTGCGTATAATTACTGAAATAATAACCCTTATTTTATTCACATTTAAATTTTTATTAATACACAAAACCGCCACCCGCTATTTCAACGTGGCGATAATTGCTATATCAGCGGAATTATTTTTAACCGCTAAATCTTTCTTATCCCTTGTAATATCCTACCCCGAAAAAAATTGCCTACGTATCGTAAATTTGACACGATTTTGCCACGTGCCGTTAATGTCGCGTCGACGCGATATCGGGCCCAACGTATAACGAAACATGAAATTAAACGGCCAAGTGCGCATAACGCCTTGTACATATAGACGGTTAATTCGGAAACTTTCACAAAAATTTTTTGTTCTCATTCTTCCTTTCTTTTCTCTATTTTCTTCTTTTATGTACAAGCTTCTTGTTTCTCGTCTATTTTTTTACCCCATCTGAACAACGTTGTAATTACCTTTCGGCACGCGATCGAAATTAGAGAGAAATAAGTGGGAAAAATATGTGACAATCCCTGCTTTGAAACATACAAAGATTTGAATTTTGCAACATAAGGATCTGTAATTATAACCATTAAGTTAAGATTCGTTAAGATGTAATTACGCGAATGCCGGAGGCTCGGATATCGATTCTATTTCACCGGAGGTGTAAAACTGCGCAACAACGTATCCGTACAATTATTTCAAATTTCACACGCTCGTTAAAAAAATTTTTTCATCCTCATTTTCAAGCAGCTGCATAACACAAACCATGAAATATACTCAGGCATTAGGATAATTTTTCGGTAAATGTCAGATTTAAATTCACACCTTTACATAGCTCGGCTCGGTGCGGCATAACGAGATCGTGACTTTCGCAATTTTAGATACGTATGTGAGAGGAAGACAGCGATAGAGGAAGAAACTGCTGTAACGGTTACGTTACAAGCTGTGAGATAGTTGGTTGGAAAAAAAAAGAAGAAAGAAAAAACGAGAGCTAGAAACGATGCGTAAACGCGAAGAAAATTTTTATTTTAACCTTTTGTACTTGGTAAGAATGAAAAAAAAAAAAAAAAAAAAAAAATAGAAAAAACAGAAAGTAACAATGAGAATTATAGCGAGAAATAAACGAAATTTGGCCAACAAAGCCAAGTGTTGTACACGGGAGAAGAAAAAGAAAAAACGCGATAAAAAATCTACGTAAAACTTGAGAAAGGAACCGGCCAAACCTCTCTTACATTATTTATATAATATTACGTATATAAATCGTGAATAAACGCGTGAGAATAAAAACTTGTATGCACGCTGTGATAATGTGTTTGTATAACCTAGCTTTGCTTTTTATATTCTCAGGACAAAATTTTAGCTGCGGGACTAATTTCGGATAAAATATTGTCTAATATATATATATATATATATATATATATATACGCTACATAAGCGGATCTTCGACTGGCGGAAAGACACGATTTTCAAACATATTTATTACGAACGACGATTATGTGAATTTTTAATTTTATCGCAAGTTGAAAGTTAAAATGACGGTTTCCAGTTTCAACGAGAAATTGTTAAACAATATGAGTAAAAATTTTCATCGTGTATCATGTGAACGAATATTTTACCGAACAATATTTGCGAGTAAAAAAATCACCGAAGCAAGCTTTTCTCGATTAAATATCAAAACAAAAAAATAAAAAAAAAAAAGAAGTGTACATAACTTGAGTCAACTATTGTCTGAAAATAATTTCAATGCAACAATTTGTGAACATATAAGTATGAAAATTTAACAACGATAATCGTTGGAGTGTTGAGAGTGAAGACATAAATTGCAGTGTGCAAATTTGAGGCAGCTGACGGAACTAATTTGAAATTAATTCGCGAGTTAAATTGACGAAACGAATAGTGAATGCGAAATATCGAAGGTTGTGTAACGGACGCGGGTATTAATGAGGATCGAGTGAACTGGTCCTCCGTCGAGATGCCTGATCGACGACGCAACGACGACGTCCCGACCTTTGGAAAGAGATCATCATACATGCTATCCGAGCCATAGTCGAAGTCAAGGTAGGACCTCAGGATATTTTCTATGAATCAAAGAAGCGATCGGTCGATCGTCCATTACGAATCGAAATTCAAGGACGCCGGAGATTCAATTATTAAGTAATAATACGTTTCATATGTAGCGAATGAAGACAGTTTGATTATTGTTATTATCTAAGGTCACGTCGTTGACCTGTAACCTTTTTGCCGCTGTGCCTGCTTCTTCTTTATTAGCTCTATGCACGTTTCACTTGCAACTTCTACCCTAAGCGAAATAAATCAAATAACCGTCATATGATGTTTCTGCATTGTATGCGTTGGCCTCTCGACTGGATACTCATATGCAAATGCGGCAATTCTACACGCTAATATCTCGCGTTGCGATTCAGTTTTTTTTTTTTTTTTTTACAATAAAATTTTGAAGTCGACGATCCAGCTCGAATAGAACGAGAGAAGCTTGAAGTAACGAATCGAGATTACATATTTTAGTCGTAACCTTAATTGAACCAAAGAATTCTGTCCTTTTCTTGATTAAGAAAAAAAGAAGCGATATTTTCACGTTCGGAATCTTGTGCATTCTGATTTTCGGTTTTTCTCATTTTTCACGCCCACTCGTCGAGTAAACTACTCCGTGTGAGTATATTTTAATTTTTCGAATTTTACTCCACCTAAACTTCATTTTTCGGAAGTTTGGTCTATCGGAACTTAAATTTTCGGAAGTCTGAGCCTTCGGGTTTCCAACAATTCGAAGCTTTGTTGTTTCGTCAAAGTTTCGTGACTTCACTTCAATTTTCGCCCTCAAATAATTCGCAATCATCGGCTCTTTCGGTTCTTCTCAAATTCGGTACTTCAACTTTTCCCCTGCCGGTCCTTGCACAAAAAAAAAAAAAAAAAAAAAAAAAAGAAAAAAGAAAAACGAAAGCAAGAAAATTGTGCTGCAGTTTTTGACCTTAGAAAAGTTATCTCGGGTATGTGCGGAGATCAGCGTGTCGTAAAGTCGAGGTGCACGTAGTCCGGGTGACAAAACGGAGCGAAGTCATGTAAGGCAAGAGAGAGAGAGTACTTTGGTCTGAACTCACGTACCCTGGTAAAATATTATAAAAACGTTGTTCCCCCCCAAGTCCGCGTTGCTTACAGGCGATGCGACGGCAGAAATTCGGGGCCCCGTCATTCGGGTGATCGTTTAAGCGCGTGCTTGACGATAAACGGCGCGTTTTCCCCGCCAGCTCGGCCGCATCACGACGCTCCTTATAACTTCTCGTATGCGACATTTCTGGAATCCTCTTCTTCGGCAAGTTGAAATAGGGAACGCGCGTGGAGAGGCGGATGTACCGAATGTTCCTACTTTTTTTCCTCACTCCCGATTTTATATCCGTCACCTTCGATCCGGCGAACTCCAACCCCCGGATAACCTGCCGTATACATTTTACGATATGATACAGCTAACGCCGAATTTATTGCTATAATTTCGAAATTAATGACCGGTTCTTAAAGTTGTTGCTTTTTTTTTTATTCTCTCTATTCCATCCCTCCTCCCCCCTCCCTTTTCTTTTATGTCACACCTTTTCACAGAGTTTTTATTAACGCTATCGTCGACGGCGTTGTTGTTTTCTTATCAATTTTGTCACTTCTTGATGCCTCGGTAATTCAACCACTCTTCAACCTCAATACATTAAGACTTTGCCCAAATACTTGCGCATTGTGTTTTTGTCGAGCTGAATTTTTGAACTTGCCAAAAAAGTTTATGAATTTTATGATTTCCGTTTAATCAGTATCATCGAGTTACCGCTTCATTTATTTTTTTTAATTCTTTGAAAATTTCGAACAGGAAAAAACACGTTTCTGGATTTATTCCTTACATGTTGCTATATTTGAATTATACATACCTTCGATCCGTATTTTTACTTTTTTTTTTTATTTTTTTTTTACCAAAACGAATATCGTGTTTTCTGATATCGTTGCACGGCTCGCACTATTTTCACTTTGAGTTACGTTTACGAGACTCCACAATTCTTCATATCTGTAGCAATTATCTAGATTTTTCAGTGATTAACGGCGAGATACGAAGCCGGCATTTGTTACGCAATATTAACTGTATAAACTAGTCGTTTATATTCACAAAAGTGAAGCGAACGCGTTTTATTCTTGACATCACGATTCTCTGTCAATTTTCTTAAAAATGATTCAACAATCCAATTTTTCCTCTCCCACTAAGTCACTCGCGTTTGTGTATAAAATTTTCGCGCCATTGATTACTGAGGAATTGAAGAACTGCGTGAAAAAAAAAAAAAAAACAAATACATACAAACTTGCGCTTTCTCCTTCTCCGATGAAAAGAAAAGGAGAATGAAAAATTGAAGTATACCTTCCGCGACTCGGGAAATATCTCGTATAAATACCGCGTATAAATTTTATACACAATTTCTCGGGCGCAAATGACGCTTTCAGAGTCAGCGATTCGCTCTGAATCAAACTCGGGCCTAGCTGCTCAGCTACGCGTGCAAGTGATTGCTGAAATTTAAACTCTTCTTCTCGCCCGCGCATTACCCGGGAAATTTTTGCCACACTCCATTGTTGTTGACGCCCAGAAGAGGATAAAAAAAAAACAAAAAAAATGGCGTTGAAAAAAGAAGAAAAAAAGAAAAAATTAAACAGCCACGAACTCACTTGAGCAATAAATTGAGAACACTCTCCCTTTTCAAACTAAAATTGAATTCTGTTTTTTTTCTTTTTTTTTCTTCTTGGCCTGTCTTGAGTTCTCACCCGATTCTCGCCAATATTTCACTCACGTTCGCGCACAAGTTGTAATTAATAACAAGTAATATGAATTAACGAGAAGAGGCATGCAGGCATGGATCATTAAGGATACGAGAAATAATATCGCTTGCGCAATCACAGTGTTTTTTTTTTTTTTTTTTTTGTTTCATTACCAAGAAGAATTCTTTCAACCGATAAGAAGTCGAATACGGATTGCCGAGTATAAATTCGATCGAGATGCGCCAAAAAGATTTTCGAGTATTGCTATAACGAGAACACGCGGAGGAGCAAAAGTGCGAGGCTGTGAATTTTAATGGAGTTTGTAATAAATCACCTTTCAAGTTTAAAGAATCACATGTCGTAAAAATTACTCCTCTTTTATTTCTACATCTACAGCTTCAATTATATAATATACGATGCCATTCAGACAAATTGAGAAATCAGACTCGCTCCACTTACTGGTTTAGAACGAGGACGAATGGCATAATTGACGAAAGAGAGAAGATGTAAGAATGTGAAGAAAAAAGAAAAAAAATTATCAAGTAATGAATCAAAAATCAGTAGTGAAAAAACTCTGTACCCACGGCTTGAGGTTCAAATTAAATACAGTCAATGATTTTTATCAACAATTCCGAATGGAATCAAGATTGTAAAATCTACAAATTTTCAAAGATGCTTTTCCGCAGTATTTGATTATAAAAATGTCATCTCCTGTAGTTTTATCGCAAAAAAAAAAAAGCTCAGGAACTTGTTCCATAAAATCTTGGACCATTTTTTCCAAGCTCGAGAGTCAAGCCTTTGATATTCTAATTTTGCCGCTTTTCACGGATAGTTTTACACAGGAATAACAGACATATGCTCATCTAGACGCGATGAAGCAGTGTCTGTATAATATTGTAAAGTCGGTAAGGTAAGTCAGCCGGGAGCAGGGTGTGGATATATAGAATGCCCTCGACCTGGTTATGGCTGACATCTCTCTCCCACACTTGTTATTATTATATAAAATATGCACGTGTGTATATGGATGCCCGAGCTATAACGCGTATTGCCATGCTGCGACGAGTTGTTGTGTTATATAGGCTTTTGCATCGCGTTGGCGGTCTGGGTTCTCACAGTGCAGATAACCTCGTTAGTACGAATACGCGATGCTTCCTGATTACGTGCGTCGAGTAAAGAAGAAAAAAACAAAAAACCGATCAAATCGGTAAAGAGGTATTCAATTTGTACGTCGCGGTTTGGTAACTTGCGAGTGCGAAGCGTAGCAGCTTCAAGATCGAACCCAATTGGTGTTCCGAGTCTCCAGTAGTCAGCCATATTTGGTGCTGATTGGTTGAGGATGGATCCGAAAATGTTTTTTCTCCCCTCAATTGGCACCGGAAGAAATTTTCTGTATTCAACACTGAACAACGAATCACGACAAGATCTGGATATTGGTACCGAAAGGTTTTTAATCTGAATGTCTTCGTTGACTCAGATTTGATACGATTTTATGCGACTGAGAACCAGATATTCAGTCCTTGACTTGTGATTTCGTTCGAATACATCTGAAAGAAAGTCCACGAAATGAAGATAATATCAAGTAGTTGAACTGGCATAAGCATGAGAACATTATGGATTCCATGAGGAATAGTTAAACTATCATCCAGTTCTTCTTCTTCTTCTTCTTCTTCTTCTTCTTCTTCGGTCTGATCGCTGAACGATTTATTGTTTAACCTTGATCAGGATCAGGGAAGTAGAAAAAGGGGACTGGTAACAAATTCTGTCTTCCATTGGCACTAAGCCACTTTTGACGGTAGCTGATTCACGAGGTGCGGACCTTGAACCCTGTCCGATGTGAGTTCACCGGGTGTTGTATTGTTAGCATGAATGCACAGGCCGTAACCGACAAAGGACATTCTTCCCATCGTCTGATCAGCCAAGTGCTAGGCGCACCTTTCCGCACCTTTACCGAGGACGCTTACCTCGAGAAACAATGCCGTTTGGGCGTGGACGACGAGCGAGGAGTTGAGAGTCCTCTGCACCCGGACACCGATGAGTGTAATAACGAATACCGTGCCGCAATTTGCATTGGATTTCATCGAGGATCATAGAATAAGAGAATCGACCGAAAAGTCCGCGAGAATATCGGGCAGCTCAAGTTCCAAAGCGAGATATTTGAAGAGTAGGAAAAAGTTCTTCTCGAATGTATAATGAAGGAGTGCAAGTACAGAAACAGGAAGAAAGCTTCGCCTCATCCTAACCGCAACCCTTGGGAATATTTCCGGCTCTTATCCTTTCCGGCTTGGAAACGGGTCACTGATTCGTTCTTCTTTAGGGCGAAATTTTCATCCCTAAGATGAAAATCTGAGGGCACCTAAATTTCGAAGCTTAATTTTTGATAGGCTTTAGACTCGAATCATAATTTATAAAGCTTGAAATAAAGCAGAAACTGCAGGCTTGAAGAGGTGCTGGTCAGAAGTTATGACGATCCTTGTACTCAAGTTCAGTGACATGCCAAATCTCCTGTCGTGTACGAGTCCAAACTACAAAAGGTTCAAATTTCTAGTGCAAATGGTATACTGTATGAAAAATGTAATATGGACTATAGCTCGGTGTCACTCTAATGATATTTGACGTCAATTCATCACTGTCGGAGTTTTGGTTAATTCCAACACCATCGGTGTGATGATGACTGCTTCCAATCTTTCGGAATTCCTAAGGTAAAATTACGAATAATGGTGAATCTGAATCAGGAACCATTACGACATCATGACGCGAAGGTGAAGATTATCCATATATTCCGGCATTTCCTCAGGGTGATACGAAAAGTTGTTATTAAGGTTAGCCAACGAAGCGTATAAGACTCGGCGTCGTCGCATTACACGGGGTGGAATTTGGAGGGCGTATTCGTTGGGGTTGGCGGGTGATCTGGCCTTCGGAGCAAGAAGTGTCTAAGTTGGTGAGGCACATCGAGGGAGTGAAAAGTTTTAATGTGATACACGTGGGCAGACCTGGTACCTGAATAGTAGAGGTCTTCCCTCCTACCGAGGCGTCGAAAAGTGTAAAGTTTCGGGGCGCGTCTTTGCCCGAGCCGTTCTCTTTATACCCCCGGGGAATCGAGCCGGCCTTTATCCGTCACTTTTCCAGATCCCAGCTTGGTTCGAGACTCGCGCAACCCGATAATGACGAATCGGTACGTTGATGCAGATGGTCTCGGTCCTCTTAATTACCGCGATTCGCCTCCAGGCGCTGGTCGTCGGTTGAATTAATCAGCGTACGCGTGCTCAATCCATCAACCGACCTTACCGAGTCATTGAGGAGGTTCCAGAGTACCTCGTACGGCGAAAAGAGTACAACAGAAGTTATCGAATGTCATAACACGTTGTGATACGGTTGTTACGACAACCGCAACACGACGTTGACTTCAAGTCAGTCTTTTACCGTACCTTGCATGTCAATGTCCAGTGAGTACACCCTCTTCGTCGTTCACCTCGCATCGCTTTTCGGGTCAGTCCTACCGCGTATACACCATTGAAGCGGAGATAGAAACGGATCGTGAAATCGCAAAGAGGAACGATGCAGGCGTCGAATACAACCCCCCGTTTCGCCGCTCATCGCGGCAGAGAAATCAGCGGAATCTCACTTGGAGAGAAGACTGCAGCCTCCCTTGGAGCTGGTAACTTCGGTCTGGCGCCATTACCGAAAGTGGTAAAGTTAGCCAACGCCGATCTCTGTTACTCCGGCACCACCGAATCTCCGTGTTATCGTGGTCAAAGCTCAGCTCAAGATGTTCCCGTAAGTTTCTCCGACGTTGCCGTCTTGGCGAGACACTTTACGTAATTCCAGTCACTTCGTCCTCAACCTGTCTAACTATATCTGACCGCAAATGAAGAGACAAAGAGAGAAAGAGGGAGAGAAGGAGAGAGAGTAAGGTTGATTGTGAATCATACCCTATGATTTACTGCTCGCTATTCAGGATCGGAGATACATGGTACTTGTTATTTATACAATTGAGAAATTCCTACCGATATGCACTTCCGGTGGTCGTTCATTCCCCTGGTGGCGTCACTTGCTTTTACATCCTCTCTCTTTGCTCTCTTTGATTCTCTCGGGTTAACTCCGCAGGAACTCAACTCGCAACTTTTCCATCACCGGTTTCTTCTTGTTCTCGACTCGCTATCTCGCCGCGGTGGAAGCTAGACGGAATTATTTTACCTCGCGGGTGAAGTTTCGACGATGGCTTTTCGTCTAAGGCTCGCTGATTCTCGAACTGACGTACAGCTGGTGTAAAGAAGTTTTGCTACTGATCGGTTCATGCACTGAGAGAAATGTTTAGTTCCGGTTACCGCTCGGTCCTTAACTATTTTCATTTTTTTACCACAATCGAAAAATATAGTTCTGGGTAGAAAATGAAAATTAGTTTTCTAGCTATTACCGGTAAGTCTAGTATCCGTTACTATTCTTTCTCATTACGATCACTGTTGATATATTTTTTGTAACTGTTGCGAAAATTTAATGCTTGTGCAAGAATAAATTGACGTTAAAGCCTTATTTAATCAAAAAAGTAGAGTAAATCGTACACACTGATTTTGCGTTGCAATTACCAAAAAATGATCGACAATAGCGCGAAATGTTTACGCGTGCCTCGTTTCTCGTAATTCCAAAACTATTCAAACATTTTTTTTAACGATACCTGTACTACTGAATTTTTCTAGTTACTGTAAAAAATGAAATTTTTCTCAGTGTGGATTTTTGCCCTATCTCTCAGAGAATAAGATTCATCCATGGCTAACGATCGTTATTACGATATAACGAAGTGAAAAAAACAAGTCCATTCTTCGTCTCTCACAAACACCTGGGCATCGTTAGAGAGAATATTATGGGCGTAATTGGTCAGGAAGATGATTACCCGCGTGAGTGAGAAACTCGAGAAGTCCAGACGAGAAATATCAGCGTGTTCTCATAGCGCGGCAAGATCGGTTCTTTACCAGTACGGTAACATCTTGGTGAGGAAATCGTATCGTCGGCCGATTAAATCGTCTAACAAAGAAGAAGAGTAACAGGCACCCTGGAGTTGCGAAACCTTTTGGTCATTTAGGTGGTTTAGATATATTCGCGATTGTGTCGGTTTATTATTTCACCGAGGATGATACGTCGGCGGGTTTTGCGAAATCTACGCGCTTCACCGATTCCATGCCCGCGATAATCTGCAACCCGTGGCCATGACAGCTGCGGGTTCCGCAAACCACGAGTACTGCACAAACACCGAAACACCACGCCAGTGATTTATATCGGCTCTCTCTCTCTCTTTCTCTCTCTCTCTCTCTCTCGCGACTGTGATCAATGAAAAATCGCCAAAGTCCCATCAATTATATAAAGCGAACGAAAGGTTGAAAATCTCGAGCCAATCGACCGCTTGGCAAACGAACTTTAGAACATATTAATCATAAGTATACCAATGCTGCTGCTGCTGTTATTGCAGTCCGTTCTCTTTTGCATGACGACGAGGTGCACGCGTTGCATAGTCAAGGATGCATCTTTGATACAGTGTCGACTATATTAGGTGAGATATTCTAGGAATATTCGGGTATAATACAGAGGTTTACGAATTCTATGAAGTTTAGGAAAATGCTTTCGAGTAACTCTTCGATTTTATTATTTAATTCCATGTCAACATTCCATTAACGAGTTCTCTCTTGGGGTTATGCCTGGTCGGAATTTTTGAAAAATCGAATTATTTTTTTTTTCCATTTCATTTTCGTAATTTATATGCATTCAAGTATATTCACGGAAAATTTAATGTCGATCGGACAAATATTCTCGAAATTACGCGCACACTTGCAAGGACGACGCGAAGCGTTTGGAAGTGTTTGTAAAACTTTAAACGTGTTTTTCTCAAAACTATGTTTTCCAAGCCGATGAGCAAGATTTTTCGGAAACTGCTTAAGCGATCAGTCTCAAAGCTTTACACAAGCTTTGTGTATATATATTTACGTTCTTAATCGAAGGTTTTTTCTCGCCGACAGATATTTTCCATTTTATAAATAAATTATTACAAAAATTTTTATGGATAATCGATTTCTTTTATTTGAAAGCCGGCCGTTTTGTTGAAAATTGATATTATGCTTATTCCTTTGATCACAAATCAGAAAATACCTTATAATAACTGAATCGTTTTTTTTTTTTTTTCATTTCTAACGATCCAGTCCAAAGATATCTTGCTCACCGCAAGTCGCCTTTTTTATAACAGCTTTAAGAATCGTTATTATCACAAATAAAAAACGTAAATATGAATTTCAACGTTACCCTAATATGTACATAAATTTTTATATTAATAAATTGAAACCTCCCGAGTAGATAAAACCCACTGAGCGTGTTTTGAAATCTGAACAAAGATCGAATTCACTCAAGGAGCGGATCGTCGGAGCTGAAAAAAATCGGGGCTAGGTCCCAATTAAACCGACCGTCTTTAGCAGGGTCTTTAAGAACGTTGAGCAAAAGTGGTCAAAAGTTCATTCCCGGTGTCAGCGGATGCTGTGTTTCTGAACGGACGTTTGCGCCTGAAATCAATTCTGTCGGCACGACTTGTGTCTGTGTGCGTATGCCGCAGTTAATCACGATTAATTGAACTTTATGGTCTGGCCATATTGAGACGTAGCCCGGAGCGGATGAATATAATCGTGAATACATCTTTACGGTTTTGAACGCACGGCGCCCGATTTTCAGTGTAGTAATAATATCGTGGAGAATTATCGCGAATAATTCTATTCACCAGTATTTTCAACCCGCGCCGTTTTGTCCACTTATCAGGCCAATTGACAGCTACACGATGTTTACAACGAACGCTTACTTGGCTCGAATGATCGACGTCTCATCGAAGTACATTCGATCGATGATTCTTATAATCGGAAATCGCGATCTTAGAATCAGTAACACCATAGCATGGACTAAGTTCACTTGCTTTCGTCATAAGACGTACGCTGAGAGAAATTTTTAGTTCCGGTTACCGCTCGGTCCTTAACTATTTTCATTTTTTACCACAGTCGAAAAAATATAGTTCCAGGTAGAAAATGAAAATTAGATTTCTAGCCGTTACCGGAAAGTCTAGTATCCGTTGCTATTCTTTCTCATTACGATCACTGTTGCTACATTTTCTTGTAACTGTTGCGAAAATTTAATGCTCGTGCAAGAACAAATTGATTTTAAAGCCTTGTTTAACTAAAAAAGTAGAGTAAATCTCAGAAACTGATTTTGCGTTGCAATTACAAAAAAAAGGATCGACGATGGCGCGAAATGGTTACGCGTGCCTCGTTCTTCGTAATTCCAAAAATATTCAAACAGTTTTTTTAACGATACCTGTTTTACTGAATTTTTCTAGTTACTGTAACAAATGAAATTTTTCTCAGTGTAATCACAATTCTTTTATCCAATAGCGAGGCCAGTCTTATAGTGCAAATTTCCAACCATCTACCCGTCCTTTTATTCCTAATCCATCTTCCTAATCCATGCTCAATCATTGTCAAACTTTTACCCGAAGCATTTCATTCTTTAGCAGCACGCGATTGCAGAAGGACTTGAATGTAAAGTTCGAGTCGTGATCGAAGGTGTTACATACGGTATATTACCTCCAGCCAACGCGAACGATATTCAAGGATTTGATTCAAGCCGTTGGTGGGAAACAGAGAAATTTAATACTAAGGAAGATTCACCGTGACCAAAGCTTCGACAAAAAAAAAAGGTTTCAAAGTCTAAAATATGTCTGCCGGTACAATGCGCAAAAAAATTGCCGATTAAATTGACCTTCCATTCTTATTCCCTCCCTCTTTATCATTCTTCTGATTTATTCTCCGGTCAGTCCGGAGTTTTTTAATTCGATTCGATTCGAAAGAAAGCGAGAAACGAGAGGAAGAAAGAGGAGAATAAGAATAGGAAAGGTTGTGCAAAGAGTCAGTCTTACGCCTACACGCATTCTCGTATTGTTTGCAACAAACGATCTTCGATCCAAAGCTATAGATTTCAAGCGGTATAAATGTTTCGCTAATTTATTCACACACTCCCAAGTGCTCCTCCTCGCCAGATAACAATAGTTCGTTTCGTTGTGTTCGTTTGCAGGGCGAGTGAGCGATGACGAAACGATTGAGCAATATGATCGATGGTTGATTCAGTTCCCTCGATTCCCATTATCCCATTCTGCGATTTCTTGCTCGTTCTTTTCGTACTTCATTCTTTTCACGTCTCTTCTTTATTCGACGCGGAAATTCGATAGTGTGTAATGGTATACCATTGCTCCGTCGAATTGACGTGTGTTCGAAAATTGACACACTGTACAAAAAGCTGCTCGCGCTGTTAATAATCGGTTAGCGATTTCTCGCGTGGCTTGCGCATCTGGTCGTTCGATTGATGCGAAGAACGTGAATTAAAAAATAGAGAAAAAGCACTCTTTTGCTTCTTGACACGCAATTGAGACGCTCTTACAATACTCGATGTTGTAATTATCACGGTATATATGCGTATATGTATAAGAATAAATTGTCGACGAGCAAAACTGGGTAAATTATACCGGTCGCAAAGTTTACCTAACCATACTTGCGGTTAACGATCGGTTAAAAGTGCAAACGAGATTCTCTTTTTATTGGATTGCAAATTTCTCGCATGTATACATCTACTTTCCTCATATATACGCAACGAAACATTGTACAAGGATTGGCCATTAAAAGAAATTTTTTTTTCACAAACCTGAGAATCGATCATCATTACACTCAGTTCGTAACGAAATCGTTCGGACATCGAATACCGATTTTTTCGCTACTTGTTCTTGATTTCTTTCTCGAGCGTGAAAAAGGAGCAAGGTCTTTACAATAATCTCTAATTGCATGAGAATCGGTATAATTCGATCGGCACAAATCGGCAGCGATCGGTTAATCGAAAAATGACCTTAGAAGCAGAAGAGCCGAACATAATTACAGCCACGGCAAATGTCGAACGTGCTGAATTGATCGGCTTAATTAATAACGAAGCTCGAATCCTTGATCGGGAATCGATGAAGAAATCGAAATAAAATCTTGTCCAAAATTACGCTGCAGACAATAACGTACAGGATGCATATCCTGTCCGACCAGCTACGTAATTTATTCACTTTGCCGGAGGATATATTCTTGCGGGGCAAAACTGCAGGAGGTAGCAGTGCGGCCAACTTTGTACGACTTGAGCCTGCTGGTATGCGGTATTACCGATGTCTTACTCAAGTCTATGCACCGACTCACAGCCCGTATAAACTTACGGCGTATATGGCGCGACCCAGTACCCGTAACCTTCCATTGAATTCTTGGATGATCGCGGGAGCGTCGCGTCCATCGTTCCACGCTCTGTTCCACGCGGTTCCATTCGGTTACATAGGTCAGCAACGCATTTCGCGCCAGAATTGAATACCGGATAACACCGTTGAACAAAAATTAATTTTATTTTTTCGCTTGAGTCGAGTTAATTATTTTTACTTTTCTTATTCGTCACGTATCGAAACAACGGAAAATTATATACGCTCCATCTTGAAGTTTGATTTTGTTATCTTGGGATATTTGATAACGATTCAATCATTTCGCATATGTTGAGTGATACTGAACAGATGAATGTTATTATTTTTCGAAAAAGTTTGATTTTGCAGCCAGGAAAATGCTATTTCAAAATTGAAGAAAACGTACGATTTCAATTATTCAGCTGATAAAAAACCGAAACAATATTATTTTTTAGCGAAAGTGATGTAATTGCGAAATAAAACATTGTTTAATTATTATTTATAATAAATGTTTGAGAAAATTGGTAATTTTTCTCAAAATCAGAAATATTGTTCCGGTTTCTACAAAAGCAAACTTTATCTAGTAAAAATATACATTTTTTTTCATTCTTTCTATTTGTTACGTGGAATGAATCAAAAGTTAACATCTAGAACCCGAACTCAAAATTGACACGTTTAATTAGATAAAAAAATTTCCTCTGTTGTCTATCTCTTACAATCCAACCACACGTTATTTATCAATATATTTGAATCTATAAATTGTATTGGTTCATTTTTTGAATCGTAGTTCTTACAGGAACAAAGTTAGTGGATTAAAAATTGTACCACAAACAAAGTACAAATAGTTTGCACTCAATTGGTTTTTCAATTTTTAGAAATACTAAAGATGAAAGAAATCTTGAAATGGTGTCCAAATTCTGTATATTTAGACTGTTTTTTGTTTAAACCAATAAATTCTGTGCTGAGACGGATTGAAAAAAATCGATGTTGAACTGTTACAAGTGAAAAATTTTAAAAAATTGTCTGACTCGAAAATTCCTTCCTTAATTTTTTCAAAAACAAACTGTGGAACAAACATCCAAGTCCAATATCCGTCGAGAGTTTCTTTGATCCTGGTATTCACGGTTGAAAAACTCTGACGTAAACAGAAATCTAACGATTTTGAAACCACTCCCAGTAAATACCATATATTTTAAATTTACAGAGAAGCTCATATTTTCCATAAATTTTCAAATTGTTGAAAGAAACCATCGCGACGATGTTGTACGTAGTGCGCAATCGTTCGCACGATCTGACGCGTTGACTGGTAGATAGATATAAGAGATTTTAAGGTTGATCAGGAAATGTCAAGACCGAAGGGGGGCGAGCGGATGGATGGATGGATGGATGGATGGATGGATGGGTGCCGAAGAAGGAATCGCAGAAAGGTCGCGAGGCTTCGCGATGCGCGATTTCATCTATCACGCGCGTTATGTTATAGAAGGGGGTCGTATTAATATTTTTTTCAGCGCAGCGCTCATCGGCGATGAGCTAATGTCACGGGAGCCGTGAAATCGCTAATTCGGCCACTAAATTTTTATTCATGCTCGTTCGTTTTTTCGACTCTTCCGTTTTTGTCCGAGCCGAGACTGCACGGAACGCCGTTTGCACAATTATGTACCTGTTAAAGTCACGCGGTTTTACCGCGGTTACGTAACAGTCACTTAAAAACCCCCTTGCAACCCATTGTCTCGGGCGTCGGGACGCCCTGCCAGACGATCTTCTCGTAAATATCCTATTCTGCACGAGATACGATTTCGAAACGATGTATTTCCGACGCCAGGTATTTTTCTAGAACAAGTTACGACCAACGCTTAATTTTATTTGCTTCAAATTCTCGTTCCAAAATTATATGCAATAAGAGAAATTTTTTGTTCCCGTTACCGCTCGGTCCCTCAACTATTTTCATTTTTTACTACAATCGACAAAATATAGTTCCAGGTAGAAAATGAAAATTAGTTTCCTAGCTGTTACCAAAAAGTCTAGTGTCCGTTACTATTCTTTCTCATTACGATCACTGTTACTACATTTTCTTGTAACTGTTGCGAAAATTTAATGCTTGTGCAAGAATGAATTGACGTTAAAGCCTTGTTTAACTAAAAAAAGTAGAGTAAACCGAAGAAACTGATTTTGCGTTGCAATCACCAAAAAATGATCGACAATAGCGCTAAATGGTTACGCGTACCTCGTTTTTCGTAATCCCAACAATATTCAAACAGTTTTTTTCACGATACCTGTGTTACTGAATTTTTATAGTTACTGTGAAAAATAAAAATTTTTCTCCGTGTGTGGACAAAGTTACGCGTTCACATCAGCCGGCAGACCTTAAAAAAAAAGAAAAATTGCAAATACATGCGTTATAATTAACATTGTCCGAAAAAAATCAACTTCTGATACAAAGATGTTTGAAATTATTCGTATATTTTTTTTATTTCGTATTTCAAATTCCCTTCCTGATCACGTCTCGATTGAAAAAATATTCTTCCTCAATCATCATTTATTCGGACGGGAATTTTCAAATTTGCTAGATAATTTTGATGCTGAGAAAATTTTCGAACAACAATCTCACGGTATTTTTATACACTTTCGAAAGAATTTTATTCCGTGAAATTTAAGGCTGGTATAAATTTGAATTCTTAGGTAATATTTTGTTAAAAAAATTTTCATTTTTATTGAAACTTGATTTCAGTTAATATAAATATACAATATGAAATTGTGAATATTATCGTCATGTTTGTCCTTTTTTCTTCATCTATAAATTCATATTCTTTTCTTTCAATTGAACAATCATCACATATGTGCATGTCACCAAGGATTTTATCAGCATTTCACAGATCTAACGCAACGCGTTTATGGTATTAACGAAATAATAATTATTGTAATATCGTCACGGTGGGTTCATGTTATATTACATTATGATACTCAGATGTTTCGTCAGAATAGAAGATTTTTCTTGTTTTATCTTTTCTTTTCTCCTTCTGTTTTCTTCTTTTTATTTTTTTTTTTTTTACCTGTTTGGTGACATTTCGTGAGGTCTTTGTTGCTACTTGGGATTAAGAACGTTAAGAGGGGGAAAAAAAAAAAAAAGAACCATCTCAGCAACAAGAATAAGGACAAACGTTTATTGCCCGGCTGCCACGCAGAGCAGACATCGGTCGTAATTGCGAATGTAACGTACTGCACACCACGTGCATTTATAGAATTAGCAATCAAGCGAATCGTAAAACGGGAGACGTCTTCGACGATTAATTATTTTCTTTTTCCTCATTTATTTATTTTTCAAGCGCTTCTTTCTCTTTCTCTCTCTCTCGCTACTCTCTTTGTCTCTTTCGCTACAACAATTATCTCTCTGCAATTGCAATTTCACTTCTGCGGTAAAAAACAAATGTAAAAAGAAGATACGATCGTTTCGTTTTTAACAATATTATACTTGACGTAAAATTCTTGTTACATTTTTCTGTCTATCTGCCAGTTTTTGAGTTTAAACCGTGCAATCGTAAAAAAAAATTTCGATCGTATAAGAAAAACACACTTCCGCTGAGGCGAGCGACCCGCGGGACGGGTTTGAAACATTTATTATGACATTAATATTGAACCTGGCTGCAGAGAATAGAAGAAGAGAAAATAATGAAACTTTGAGACTGCAGGAGCATCTAGAGACTGAGAAACTTTCAATGCTCTCTGCACTTTAACCCCCCACGTTCCCTGAGTTTATATTGCCCGAAATGAATTATTCACCCGTTTACCGGGGTGACGGATACTTCCGGGTCGAAATGGCGGTTGGAACATCTCAGGGTTTAAATTATTTACTTGAAATTTTTTCCTTATTCTTACCTTTTTCCAGAAAAAACTATTCAATTTACCCTGATTGTGGATGTGATTTTTTCGGCACTTTCCTTAACGCCATAAATACAGCTCTCTTTTTCTCTCTCTGTTTCTCTCTCTCTCGATGTTGGAAAAAGCATATTTTCCGTTCTCTATACTTCCTCCATTTCCTCCTCTTTCTTCCTATAAAGAGTATCTATATCAGCTCTGAAAGAGGGATGAATTTCGGCATGCTACCGCTTTTATTCCCTACCGAAGTAAAAGAATACAGTATGAAAGGAGCTTAACAGTCGTTGACGGAAGTAAAGACCTGCATTTAGGCCTCAGGCGATCAATGGCTAATGTAACAGGGAACGAGCTTTCGTAATTGCGGTACAAGCCGAGGGCCGGGTTCCGGGCTTAGACGCTACCGCTTTTTTTCGTCCTTTTATTCTTCTTCTTATGCCTCTATTTCTTTTCCTTACTTTTTATATCTATCTATCTCTCTCTCTCTCTCTCTCTCTCTCTCGCTCTGTGTTATATTTTTTACGAAACGAGAACATGTAGCTAAAGAAGCTCCCCCGTCGATGGATGCGAGCATACTTTTTGCACAAAACGATTCCAAAGCCACACAGTGTCACACTGGCCATGTTATCCTCAAATTATCCGTCATAGTTCACGATATTCGAATCACACGCCTATACATTAATTCAATTGTTTTTTATCACCCAGGTCGAATCGACTGGCAGAAATCATATTCAGATGAATTTTTCGATGAAATACTTAATTTATACGATACTTTTGTATCGGGATTGCACGGGGCTGTTAAATCGTGGAAGACCCGAACCATGTTTAATTCCAGTCATCGCTCAGAAATTGTATGAAATCGCTTGAACTCGTTTAAAATTATTTGAAATCCGCTTAAATTGTTTGGAACTCCGTGAAATTAGTTTGAAATGGCTTGAGGCTGCTTAAAATCAGTTTGAAGTCGTTTAAAACGTCTTGGGATTGGTTCGAAACCGTTTGTCATGATTATCGAATCACTTGAAACCGCCTAAGATCAGTTTTGAGTGATCTAAAACTCCTTCAAATTGGTTTGAAACCTCAAACGACGGTTTTGACAAGACTCAAAGCTGCCTGAAGTAATTTCGTAGTCGTTCGAAACTCGTTTGAATTATTTAAAATCCTCAATCACTGATGAATTCGCGAGTGAAAATTGTCGATAAAACATGCACGGACTATCGTTCAACGCAAACCTTCCGAAAAAAAAAATATATTTTGATCAAAAACTGAGGACATGGCGACATTTGATCCCCCTAGAATTCCTCGGACGAAAGATTACACCCACCGGGTTTCATCTGGGAGAAATTATCTCTCACAGGCAATTCGCAAGCGTGTATTTTCGCTCGAGCAACGTTCGAGCGGCGCGATGAGAAGGACCTTGGGGTTCCCCGGGCCCCCTCAAAGGGAGGCTGAGGCGAGTCGTGGTTGGATTTAGCCGAGGGGCCCCCCTTCTAGCTGTCCCTTGCCTGCAACTCCCTCCGTAAAATGGTGTAAGGTAAGCGCTCTTCCTTGTGAGCGAGGCAAAGGATCCTCGGATGGTGGCCCAGGCTATATAAACAAGGAGAGTCGGTGTTGTGAGCAGTCACTCCTCACTCAGCTGGTGGCCGAGCAACAAAGTGAATCCAGAAAACAATCGGTTGGCAAAGATTCTCGGTTTATTTTTTTCATTTATTTCGGTTAGTCGCGGGTATAATTCTCAATTTCTGTGCCAGACGACGATCGTCCAAGTGACCCGGAAACCGTGCGCATACCGGAAGGAGCACCAGTATCAGGGAAATTTGAAAAAAAAACAAAAAAAAAAAAAAACGATCACCCTTTCCCACCGGAAATCCTTCGCCATGATCAACCTCGTACAGGTATGTCAGTCACGACGCAGCATCCTGCGATTCGATTTTCACCACCACAGAACCGCGAATCTCACCCCGTCGAAATCACCCCCCCCCCCCCCCCCCCCGCCTTCGTTACTCCCGATTGTGCAAATCTCACTGCACATGCTCCCCGTTTCATATTCACAACGAGACTTCGTACCGTCCGCGAATATCTTATTTCACCGATTTAAACGTTATTTCCGGATCGGTCTTTTGCGCAAGGTGAACCCAAAAAAAAAAAAAAAAGAAAAAAAAGAGTGGAACGAGTATCGATCGTTTTGCCATTTTTACATGCAATTAAGGATGTATAAATTTTTTTGCGAAATAATACGTTTCTTATTCCTTGAAATCTGGATTTAACAATTACCGTTATGAATATTCCACCGTCGATGAATTTAAATTGAAAATTCTCATTCATGCCGAATAAATGATCCGACGGATTTACACATTAAAATTAAATTCATTCGCGTTGGGTGAACAAATGAGCAAAATATATTCAGCATCGTTTCGATGAATTCTCTGCAATATCCGTCGGTGATATTGACAGATATATTAATTGGCAGAAAATTAGAGTGTAATCAATACCTGTGTATCGTATCTGTGATCAAACGTGAGGGGCTATGAAATGTGATAATTTCAATGATTCGAAAATTAGTTCACCACTTGAAGGAATTCTTAATCAATGGTGTAATGATTTCGCGGCCGTTTGATCATTTTCTATGTATTCAGGTGGAAGAAGGGTGAATATTTGTATTTCCACACGTGTAATAATTAGCTAATTAGCTAATTAGCCAATTAGCGATATTTTAATTCCTTGCGATATCTTCCTTATCCCTCAATTAAAATAAATTCAAAACTGCGGTCCCGCGATGCTCGCACGTGGTGTTAAACGGACTTTCAAGGATCCTTTAAAAATTAAACGTGTATTCTCTCGGGATAATTAGGGGCGGCCTAATTGATCGACTGGATCGTTTTATGCCTACCTCACGGCTACGAAGCAATTACGCCGCGTCTTCTCGACCATCGCTAAGTATAGCGTTATTCCGACCGCGAGGGTCAGTTTCGCTTTCGATTATTTAACTCACGCGAAAGCGTGCCATCCTTTTCTATTCGTAAAATGTGTAAAATACCCGGATCAATCCATCATTCGTGCAACCGTGTTGCGGAGGAAAAACAAAGCAGTCGTAACAGTCGATCTGAAACTAACGTGTTCGTTTTCTCTCGGTATTAAGCAATCCTGTACAATGTTGCGCAAAAAGAAGTACAAGAATTGGTGTAAAATATGCCTGAAGAACAAAGTCGCGATGTGTCAAAGTTTACGGAAAAGTTAGAAAAGGGTGAGGAAGTAGAATTTATTCTGTCTCTGGAGAAAAGTGGATACGCTGAAGTTTGATAAGGACGAATTATGTATAAATGAATACGTTAATACTTTCTCACAGACATTACAAGACTGATGATACAGCTCGCTAGGAAAAATGACAAGTTATAACTTTATTAAATATCGAAGAGTGTATGTTTAATACACGATTGAAAATACTATACATTATCGTGTCGCAGCGACCTTTTCTATAAATATTATACAATGAGATCATTAACCGCACGATAATGTGTATAATATTCCTGCTACATCCAACGTATCGATTCATTATATTTAGATACCTACCTAGTTGCTCGTGCTGGAATAGTAAGAAAAAAAATAAATAAAAATGACGTTAAAAAATTTTCAGGCGATGACGTATAAACTTACACCGTCCGTCACGCAACACATTCTCAAATTAATTTCACTGTTTCGTCTGACGAATAAGCTCTGGAAAGGAAACAGTAAATAAACAATAAGAGAAAGGAGATGAGTTTGAGAAGAAAAATTTGTAGAAACAAAAAACTTGATTTTCATATTTAAAAACAAACAAAAAAATTCATTCCGTAGTTTTATTCTTTATACACAAACTCTAGAATCTCACACGATCTCAGCAAACTCAATTTATTTCAACTGAAGTTCGTTGCAACGCGTGGGAGATAAAAATGTATCATATAACAAACAGCCTGCGGTTACCCGCGGCGTCTTGATACCAAGGTGAAAAATAACAAAGAAGTTTTTCGGAGCTCGCGTTACGCATACGTATATTTAAACAGGATATATACAGAAGAAACAAAGTCAAATTAATTAAAATTTAACCGTATAACGTACAAGAGAAATTAAACAAAAGAATTGATGAAAAAAAAAGCTCTATACGCCTGTAGGTAAAAATTGATGAAAGAAGTAAGAAAAGTAAAGGAATTATTCACAACAGTCGTAGAAATTTCTCTCCTCTCCGTTTTTTTTTTTCCCCCTCCTCTTCTTCCAGCTCAATTTCACAATTTTCTTAATTTCTCTCTCCCGTTTTTTCACCACCTTTTCATCGTTCCTGTTGAAGATCGCTCTGCTCGGCTTCGCGGCAACTCTGGTCGCCGGTGACCTGCCCCCAGGAAGCAACAGATATCTGCCCCCCGATCCAACCAAGGGCTACAACTACAACAAGCCGACGCCCCAGTTTCCGACTGTGACAAGACCCACCCCCTCGTTTCCGGTCACCAGTCGACCAACCACGAGCTTTCCGTCGGTGACCCCAACCAGGCCCAGCATCCCGAGTTTCCCGCCTGGGCCCAGGCCCACTCCGTTCCCGGTGAACCCGGTCAGGCCCACGCCGGGACTGCCGGACTATAATGGACAGCCCACGGGGAACAATGGAAACACATTGACGCCGAATGTGAGTCTAGGAATAGAGAGAAATAGAGAGAGAGAGAGAGAGAGAGAGAGAGAGAGAATGAAGCGTGGATTCTGTGAAGAGGACGGTTTAATTGCCATGATTGAATTTCGTAAGCATTTAACGGTGCTGGAGATTCCTTTGCTTGTGGTATAATTGCCGGATTTCTTAACCTCGAGGAACGCTGATCATCCTTTTGTCTCGATTTCGTCTGTTTTGGTACTGCTTCGTGCTGGTTTAATCGGTTTTTTTACGTTTCGTTGTAGAGTTTATTGTTCTAGCGACAAAGGTTTTAAAGACTGTCGTGAACCTAGGATACTCGATTATTGCGATGTCGTGATTACGATGATGATCGTGATCGTTTTGTATGTTTACGTTTTGTAATCGCGATTCTAGAGGTTTTTTTAATGCCTGTCGAAATCGTGGATTTTACAGAATTGTCGTTTCCCGGTTTCTGTACCGGGACAGGCGAATGGATGAAACGATTTTTGAAATTCCGTCGAGGTTGAAAGCAGTTGGATCTTTGATTGAATTTTGTGAAATACCTTTCGTCGTGAAACAAGTACCGAGGAGTAGCTCAATTCGTGGGATGATTTCGGAGGAGTATCCTTGGATACAAAATAAGCCTCGAGAAATACCCTTATTCGTGAAATTGTTTCGGGAAACATTCAAAATCCTGAAATGTTATTCAAAAATGATGCTTGGCTCTGATTAAACCCCGAAAAATAATTTTATATTCCTCATTCTGAAAAAAAAATTCGCAAATATGCTTTTCTTTGATTGAAATTCTTGAAATATCCTATTCCGTTCAAAGAAATGTAGGATTTGTGTTAAAATTCATGAATACAGGACCTGAAAATACCCCAACTCGTTCGATAAAATTTGGTGAATATGAGTTGTTGCGAACAACATCCACAAAACATCCGATATCGTTTAAAGACATTCTGTAAATGCATATAATTTACAGAATAAGGGCCGACATAACACAGTTCAAAAATTGCGAGAATCTCAACGAATTTGTAGAAACTCTCAAATGAATTTCTCATCGTCATAATGTCGAAGATGAATGGGAAGGTTGAAAGAAAAATTTCCCTTCCAATTTCCTTGGGATTGGTTCGAAACAGTTTATGATGATTTTGAAACTGCTCAAAGCTGCTTCAAATCAGTTTGAAGTCATTTGAAACTCTTTGGGATTGGGTCGTAACCTTTTCTAACGATTATCAAATCACTTGACACCACCTAATCAGTTTGAAATTCTTTATACTTAGTTTAAAACCATTTGTGATGGTTTTGAAACGCTTTGAAGCTGCTTAAAAGTTAGTTTGAAGTCGTTTGAAACTCGTTGGAATTGGTTCGAAACCGTTTCTAATGGTTATCAAACCGTTTGAAACCACCTAAAATCAGTTTTGAACCGTTCGTAACTTCTTGGAATGAGTTTGAAATCGCTTGCAATGTTTTCGAAATAGCTTGAAGCTGCTTCGAATCAGTTTAAAATCGTTTCAAACTTTTTCGGACTGGTCAATTTGAGGAAAAATTGATCGATCCCTTTTTTCACCTCGCAGCAAGAGCACCACGACCATGGTGACCACCATCATCACCATCACGAGCCAGGAATGCCGTTCGACTTCAACTACGCCGTAAAAGACGATTCCTACGGTAACGACTACTCCCACAACGCGATAAGCGACGGTGACGTTGTGCGTGGAGAATATCGCGTCCAGCTACCCGACGGACGTCTGCAAATTGTTCAATACACCGCCGACTGGCAGCACGGCTTCAACGCCCAGGTCAGCTACGAAGGAACTCCGAGGTACGACGTCCCCCGGCCCAGCGGTACCTTCAACGGCTACTAGAGGGACCCAATCAGGTCGTCCGAAGGATGTCCCGACCGATCCTGACGAATAGCCGCAGCCGTCGTCCACCGGACAAGCCTTAGAAATTGTAAAACCCGTCTTACTGGACGATAAAACGGTTTTCCTCTTAATTTTTTAAGTTTTTTTTTTTTCTTATTCATCTGTTCGGGAATCATCGGGGCATCCTGCTCAGAGACGGGTTAAAACCAAATCGCTGATTTCTACTTCCGGTGCGGAAATCGAACGATCCGAAAGTAGGATTATTGCACGTTATGCATGTTAACAACAAAATGACCGTTGCAACGAGCGTGACAGATAAGAAATTTTCATTTTTTAGTTTAATTTAATTTCTTTTTTTCATTTCTTCGTTGAATTTCTAACTCTTTTAAACTAAATTCCGTATATGACGTAACCTGTAATGAAATGTATAATACAAGCACGTGGAGAGGTCAATAAATTTGATACAACGATTATACACGTATGTCTCTGTTACGACGTGACTGTGGATATTACTACAATTATAATATTACTCCGACGGTATAATATAACATGTAGCATATGCACACACGGTGTGGAATTACACGCAATTCAAAACGAAATTATTATACCTCCCCCCCGGGCCCAATTGCGTGTTTCCTACAAAATATCATTACCGTTTTCGATTCTAAAGCCGCATGGAGAAAAAGCGAGAATTATCAGTCCGCTGTTCGTTCGTAACTGAATTTTTTAACGACCGTCACGTACGTAACCTCCGATTATCTTCTGTTATAATACTTTTTCCAATCTCTCTATACTCTGAAAGAAATTTTTGTTATGGCGTTGAATAATACAACACCGCATATCGGTGTATCAACTGTTTTTAAGCGTCTAAATTAGACGTTATTAATAGAACGGAGCAGGGTTGAAATTCCGATTTTGAAAAGTTGCGAAAGCACCAATTACGACTTTTTTTTGTGGCGAAAGTTGAAGTAAAGACGTCGAACTTTGACGAAACATCAAAGTTTCCAATGGTACGAAACTCGACGCTCAAAGTTACCAAGTGGCAAAATTCCGACAGGTCAAAGTTACGAAACTGTGAAAATGAGAAAATTTAAAAATCTGAAACATCGAAATTCCGAATGAATCAAAATTTTCAGATCTGTGAATTTCTGGCTTGGTGAAATTTCACCCCTTTGAACTTTTTTTGTTTTGGATTTTCGATATTTTCACGTTCGGAATCCTGGTCATTCTGATTTTCGGTTTTTCTCATTTTTTATACCCACTCGTCGATTAATTTTCGGAATATTGCACCATCGAAACTTTATTCTTCGGAATTCTATTCCGTCGTAACTTTACTTTTCGGAACTTTGCTCTATCACAACTTGA